>NC_083538.1:5985021-6285021 GCF_018135715.1 Danaus plexippus
TTTTCAATTCAAAAACTAGAAAAACAAATTTAGATATACTTTTTTATTCTTGATACTTCAATAGAAAAGATCTAAATACTGTTCTATTGACAAAAGATTTCCTTAATTCATATTATTATTTAGGAACATCGAATAATAAATTTCTATTTCGTTACGCAATTAAAATTTAGACAAATTTCTATTAAAAATAAATCCCTTCGTGGTTATACTAATATTAATGTAAGTGATACACTATAATTTGAACAGATATATTTTGATATTTTTCCTTATTTATTATATATTTTTTAATTATTACTTATTAAGCATTAAATTAATACGTATGTTAAAAAAAGGAAAACTCGACCAATGAAAAAAAACGAAGTTTTTAAATTTATGTACAATTACTCGCGTTTATTATTTAATAAACTGCACAAACATAAACAATGTTTTAAAAAAAAATAATAAAAATCATCTTTTCAATAACAATATTAAAAATTTTTAACATTTTATTTCCATCCAAAAATAAATCAAAATTTTAAACTCAATATACTGTTGTAAATATATTTGTAAATAAACGATCTTTAGGGTTATCAATAAATAAAATCTACCATTAACGAATAATAAAGTCATTATCTTATATACCAACAAATTAGAATCTCGCTAATTAAATCAGCGTGACTAAGTGACGCGTTAGACTTATATTGAACTTACACAATGTAATAATATGAATAAAAGTTGATTTTTGAAAGAACGTCTAATATTATAGCAGTCTTGAAACAATACGAAGTTTCCTTTGTCACATATATGGATGTAACTCAGGAAGACCATTGAACGAGAGGCTGGTCACGGTGATATGGAAGGGCATTGTTTCAAAGTAATGACAATTCTATCTGTATATACGAACTCGTAGGATGGACACGTGAACTTACTACGTTACAATAATTATTTATTATTAAATTCCATAGCAGAATAAACATAAATACCAACATAATTAAACTTAATTTAATTTCCTATTTTGTTAATAATTTAAGCGACTTTGTTAATAATTTGGTCTCAGTACATCAGTTGACAAAAACTGAACTCTTCTGATTTCTCTCTGTCTCGTGGAATTAAATAAATTAAATGTAATAAATATTTTTAAAACAAGCTTTTATTTTATAAACTAAAACGATAACAAACATTTTTACTTTTAAAACTTTACGTTCTACCTCTAACGTTGTCACTTATCACATATTTATAATACATAAAATTTGGCGCGAGATTCAAGTACTCATATTTAGTTAGTATGAAATTTTATGTGAGTTGAAATCAATGATTCCAAGATAATAAATTTACTTTTTATTAGTATAAATATTAAATGATTGAAAAATGCATATTTGGAACCAACCACTTTCAGTTAATAGGTATTGAGGCGTTCTCGAACCTCAACTTGTGAAGTTCATTTAGTCAAGACGAGGCAAATATCTAAGGGAACTCGATGTCCTTAAGTAAATACTTCCGCTATTTTTGCTGGGACGGCTTCTTTGTCTCTAAAAAAGTCAGGCCGTGCCGTGTCATAATATTGCTATCATAATTGGGCAGGTAACTGAAAAATTCTACCTCTCTGTTTTGGGCCTCGGTTGTGCAGGAATTTACAGAATTAATTAATCCATCTCTTCTTTACCATTGACTTTCCAGACGAACAGCAAGTTTTTTTTCCTTCTAGTGATTCTTCGCTTCTGGATGAACGATACACTTCCTCCTAACTCATATACAGTTTAAAGAGTAGGAAAAAAATTCTGCGTGTTTCTTTGGCCTTTCAGCAGATTCAGACATAACATAATCAATGAGAGAAAATATGGTACATTGTAGAAAGAGATTATAGGAGTAGGTCCGTTCATAGAATCTCTCATAACGCCTTTAACAACATAGCTAGCAGTTATTTGCTAGTATTTTTTTATAAAAGTTCTAAGTCTTCTGAGGGTTAATAATTTCACCAGAAGACAATACACCACAAATTGTCGTCATTGATAATATTAATTCCCTCAATCATTAATGAAATAAGACAGTAAAGATTAAGACATCGTTAGTATTCGTATAATAAAGAGAAGAAATATGTTAATCACGAAATTATATAATTATAGTTCGTTTTAAATATATATGTTTTAAAAGAAATAATACTTAATTAAAATACACATTGCGTGGTACAAGCACTGAAAATATATATATTTTGTAAACATAAAAGCCAAATCGTTAATTAGGTCACATTGTTGTGATACAAAAGAATAAATATATTCTTGCTGTAGAGATTTTGAACATTAAATTAGTGTGCAAATGATTGCGAGGTTATAAGATTTATTTTGAATTACACCGCCTATTCTCCAATTAGTAATAAAATTCCTTAATTTTCACTCACGTAAAGGTTCTATAAAACAAGTACTTTACGTTTTATCAATACATTAATTTTATAAATTGGTTGAGTTATATCTTATTTCTACTATTATTGATATAAACATAACAGCTATTTCAATACATTAAGCTATAAAGTAACTACTTACTGTGAGTGGTGTAAACACACCATCTATCTTTCTAACTTAAAACGCTTCGTGGAAAATTTTCTTAACAAGTTGCATCGCACAGCAACACTCGTGCAATATAAGTTTGCAATGAATGTCTTAATTTTTTTATATTTTAAAAATAACTAGCACTTTAGTACTACTACTATAATAAATCAGTTTTTGTGAATTTTAAGTTGTATAGAAACTTTCTTTTCATAATACTAGTACTATGTAAAGTTAGAAGAAAATCAAGGCCTAAATAAATATATATATCTAAGTATGAAACGCACATAAGACTTCAATATAGTATCAAACTGGCCGTATTTACTAAGGAATTATGAAAATATTGAAATCAGACAACTTGCATATACTTAGAAATACCGTTTGTGTTCTCGTTATTTTATTTATATTCAATATATTCATAGTAAAGTGAATAGTCATAAAAACCATAAAAAAAATATTCACCCATGACAAATACTATGAAATCATTTGTTGTTTTAGCATATGAAAATTTGTAGAGTGATAACATAGTCAGAACTTTTAGCAGCGTTGAGGTGAAACAAAAAAATTATTGAACAGTGAAACGTATGTAGTTTTAAAATTGATGAAATTTTATATGCCGTATATAAAAACAATTCTTATTCAAAATAATAGCTTCTCAGTAAATATTTTAAGTGTTTCTTTATTACTACTCCGAAGGGTTACCTCGTAAAGATGAGATACGAAAACAATAATTAGAAAAAAGAAAAATTACGTCAACTCGAACATATGCGTTCATGACGAAAGTAAAATATCTTGAATAATTTATATACAGTCTCACTGATGGCACTGAAATATTTTATATCCAAATAATTTTTGCCTGCGACTTAGTCAGCGTGGACCCAGTCGTCCTGTGGACATTGGGCTTAGAGAGAAATGAATAGAGTTAAAACAATACACATTGTAACCAAACCACAGCATCTATGGTCTGCGCTACAGGACTTCACACAATACAACTGCTATACATCGATCCTGCAGAAACTACAAGGAATTTCAGCTTGAATAATATATTTTATACTCCTCTCCCTGCACCCGCACGATGAATCCATTGAATGCTAAAAAGTTTCGTCTCTTGCTCTGATGTCTAAGCTACATTACTCTTAGATTGATCAAAATCTGCTCAGCAATTTTCATTTCAAAAGAACAACAACCAACCGTACACACACAAATCCTCATACAGTTTCTCATTTATAATATTAGACGGCATTGAGCTGATGAACGCTGGTTAAACTTCAGGTTTATATTTAAAAGTTTCCCTGTTATGTGTTTCATCAACAATTTATGATCTCTGGCATTAATTAACTATATACATATGTATGTATATATATATTGTTTTGTTTAGCATTTTTTTATATCTTATTTCTTTTGCAAATTATAAAAGATTTTTTGAAACATTAAAGACTTAAAAAAAGTTTCCATGAACTATTTATTTTAGGTGATAATTAGTTTTAATTATTTATTAGAATAAATTAGATGGATATAATTTGTGGTATGATATACTTAAATATTATTATTAGGCCACCCACAATAGTTTTAGGTACTTCACAGATAAAGTTTTATTGTTCTACCTTTGGATTGGCGGCTTTTTATATATGACTTACACAAGATAAATAGTTTGTAACACACAAGTGTACCTGAAAAGTTTAAATAGGATATAGTTTTACGTTATACATTATTGAAGTGAAACTTCTTATGCGACTTCCGACATGGTTGCGTTAGGCGTCCTGGGGCGCTTAAAAAGAGACAGAGCGAGAGGGAATGCGTAGCGCTCGAAGGCATGTTGGCAATAAATTGTTACTTGTTAGTAATGTTAATGAAGTTTATCTTAAAAAACACTGAAAAATCCTTAAAAATAAATTTCCACCCCTTCCTATTTTTATTCCAACATTACGAAGCTTCACTTCTTCCTCGCTATAAATATTTTTGTATCATTGTACTGTCAAATTTTGCAGTAATAAATCAAATTTGTACGTAGCTAGTTCCATTCTACTACAAGACACTAACATTCACTAAATTGATAATGACAAAAGATGTGAACCAATAAACGGTATTTTATTCAAATGTCCTATGTTAAATCTCCTAAATATTGGCATTACTGCCGGGTGCATAATATGCATAATGTGAATAGGGTATATGAGGAATAAAATATAAGTGTTATTGTAGAATTATCAAAGCATTACAGAAAATATTTTTATTTTTAGAGATGTGAAATAAAAGTTTATCTTTCAGTTCAAGTCAAATAGAAAAAATATTTCGTTTAAATAGGCAGCTACAAGTAGGTACTTCTATTTGTAAAACACAAAACATATTTTTAATCTGGCGTTAGTAGAGTGAGTTAAAAAAAGAAAATAGAGGTACAATAATATTGGTGAAGGTTCGGCTGGACATTGACAATGAATTAAAAATAGAAATGAATATAAATTGAATTTGAGTTTATGAATATTTTCAAAAATATATAAAATATTCTTTATCACTAATAATATAGAATAAAACGTGAAAAAATAAAAAAAAGAATTAACGAAAAATAATTACTAACAGCATAATAATAGGTACGTGAATATATAAATCTAAAAGCTGTTGCAATATTGTATTATAAATCCGAAAATATTAGTTTTATTTGGGATCAGCAAAATTTATTCAGTTATCTGGCTATTACACACATTGTTTATTAACATTATTATCATTAAATAAAACGTACATAAAATTCAGTAAAACTTTTTATAACATATAAAAGACACAACTTATTGAAAACATGGCTAAAATGGTTGTAATATCTTAAATTTTTCGGAATCACTAAAAATTTTAACAAGTTTAGGTCCGATTCATCATCTACATTGTACATAACAGCCACCTAGGATTTTATAGAAAAACATAGTCGCTCAAATCTAACATGTAGATACGTGAAGAGCACGTGCATTTGAAGATATTACGCGAGATGGCGCTTTTGCTAATTAAGTCCATAAGGAGTTATTACTGTTAACAAACCAGATTACAAATAAAAACAAAAACATATTGTGATACTTAAATTAGGTGTTAGAAATAAATCCGTTGCAAACGAACGTATGTACATACTTAAAATTTGCAAATCACCCCCTGGACCGCGGAAAAAGAGGGGGTTCCAACCGTCGATTTTTTCCCCTTGTCGCATGATTTTCGTACGGCGTTGCGTAATGAAGGATTAGAAGCAGTATTGAAATAGTGCGAAACTGATGCCGTACAAAATCAAATGACCAAATTTACCCTGGAAATTGTCGGAAAATATTTTAAAAAAATCCGACTTTTACGGCACTATGCTTTTTCATATTGTTTATCACGGATCTATCGGTGGTAATAATGCCGTACAAATATATATGACCAAAAAGTACTCGCTCTACCTGTACTTTACAATTGTCACGTGCACTCAGTTGGACAGCTTACAAGTCCTGGCATAGTGCTGATTCTTATTATTTAATGCTCTTATATCGTTCTAGCTAGGTCACCTGGTGGTTCAAATGACCCATAACTTTTTTCTCACTTTAATCTCATCCCAAAAGATATCTTTATCGTCGTATTTTATTTGATGTGAATATTATTTTATTTTATATACATTATTATCATTAATTTAAATAATTATCAGAATTTAAAACAAGTTCATTTATTGTATATATGATATTGAAGTTATGTAATGAAATAATTCCTAATTTTCCTGCATAAATAGATACAAAACTTACACAAACAGTTCTCACGATTCACAACATAATCTTCATCGAGGTAAGCAAATACATATTTTTATAACGAATTAGTGATAAACAAATTATTAATATCTCTTTTATTACTGATTCTATATTTATGCCAGTGTTGTGACGTTTATTTTTAATATCTCATTATTTGTTATGATATTCCGTTAATATATGATAATCTATACATATAAAGAAAATTGGAGTATCTGTTTGTAATATTGAAATAACTGTTTTTTGCTACATGTATAAAAATATACATGCGGTACGTACACCTGAATAACATTTTTATAATTTTTGTCTGGCTGTCTGTGTATCTACTTGTGTGTTCCGCCTAATCTCTAAAGTAGCTGGACCGTTTTTTTTTAGGACTTTTATGGGCAGGTAGGTGATGTAATAATGAGTTATTCAGACACTTTATATCCCGATACCGAATCCACGTTATCAAACACGAGGAGAAGGCTGGGCGCATGAGCGCTAAAACGTTTTTTCATATTTTCATACGCAGACGGAGTCGCGGGTAATAGCTAGTTAAAATAATTATTAGTCATTCCATCATGATATCTAAGATTTACTAAATACCTAAAAATTTCAATAAATCCATTTTTTCTACGGCGGATCTCATTCGCGATTATATTATTTTACATTTTTATCGACGTTTCGACTTAACAATAATCGGAATCACTTGTAAAGGTAAAAGTCACCAACGATAACGAATTGAATCCGTCAAACATAGTTTGATTTAAAAACATCGTTTAGTTTTTAAGTTATGGCTTCATTCACATTGAATTTGTGGAATATTTTGTCAATGTCAACGTTTTTATATATACGTTTGTTTTATTCAACGATTTTGGCCGTCAAGTGGAGAAGAGCTTTATTGAAATACGTTTTTAATTATATAGTCTGCATTAAATCTTCCTCCTGGAAATCTCCTGAAGGTATGGTCTCTTTAGGTCTATGTTAATGTTATATCGAATAAAACATTAGTAATTATTCCAGTATCATATTCTAAGAACATATTACAGATACAATAATATCTTAAATTCATTTGATTAAAATTTTATTGTTTTCATTTACTTCTTTTGTTAAACTTATGCAATTTTTACTGTGTATGATATCTGGTACGTATATTATAACGTTACTTGTCTGCTTCGTATGACAATGCTGCGATCCGATCTTCTAGATGTTTCTACCGAACTAACACACGTACTGTCTTGCAAGTATTTTTCAACCATTCTAAAGAGCTTGTAAATCCTTATATAAATAAAAATATTCAGTTTTGATAAAACAACAAACCATTACAGTAACATATAGTTATTTAAAACAAAAATCCAGGCAGGTTCTTAAATAATAAATACCCTGTTTAGCCAAGAGCTATTATATACACAACCCCTTCACGTTTTATAAGTGAGAGTAGGATGCATTAAGAACCCTTCTTTCGTTCATCTCAAAATCGTGAACTCCTATCGTGATCGTAAAATGAAGTACGTACTTTTCACAAGCATTTACCATACATATATAAATATATACATGTAATGACTGTATTAATACTATATGTACTCAATATTTATGTGGAGGCCTTTTAAATAATTGAAAAACCTTTTTGATTACAAAAAATATACTCGCAACTTCTGCATTCTCCTTACACTATTATTACGTGATAACTAAATGTATTTTTGAAAGTATAATTTAGGAACATTAATGTAAAATAAAATAAGTTAAATAAATTACGATTTTCCTTCCACTATTACATAAAAATTATCAAATAAATTTAAATTTATAGTATGGTTACATGTTTTATAAAGAATTATCTCATGAAATCAAAAAATTTTTTACCATATTTTTGATCTCAATGTCAGAGCGGTTCAATTTTGGTCGTTCGTCGAATAAATGAGTGACAAAGAGTATTTAGGATCTACAAAAAATAATCCCAAGGCAAACAATCTAATAAGGTATATGTCTATACATATATATAATTAACATTGATAAAACGCTGTATCAGATTGCTCTTAACTTTCAACCTTAAACAAAGGTTAACGTTACTTTGTTTTTTTTTTTATAATAGCTAGCTGTTTTCCACAGCTTTGCCCGAATGTTAAACACTTTTTGGAATAGGTATCCCTTTATGCAGTTTCATTCGATTTCCAAAAAATACTTTCATCAGATCCTGAATTGTTGAAAAAGGAATTACCTCAGGCTTGCTGTTAAGAGTTTAAATATCTAATATCGGCAAATAATGGACGGAGTAAAAGCGTAACTTATAACCGATTAGAGAACTTTATGATATTCGAAGTCTGTTAAAAAGTAAAGTAAGTTGCTCCTTAAGAATATCCAATATCATGTACCTATGAGTGAAAACATCATCAATATCGGTCCACCAAATTATTGACCGGAACAAACAGACAAAAAAAATTTAAAGTTGTTTTTTGATATAGGTATAGTATATACTATCATATGCGTCTAGTGAAAAGCTGGTGGTTTGATATTAAAAATGGACACTCCAATTTTATTTGAGGCTTCATGAATGTTAATTAGTTTTTAAAAATATTAATTGTGTTTGGTCGCAGAAAGTATTTCTTTAGCAAATTCATTAACGATTTCAATGATTCTCAAAGCCCGAAGTTAGTTTCTGTCCTTATAAAATAAATCAATCTGCGAGTTGGGGGTCAAACCGGACAGCAAAATTGATGGGATCATTTTAATTTCACTAACGATCTCATAACGACTGAGAATTGTATTTAGTTTAGATTAATAGATAAAAAGTTGATACTTCTATGGTATTAAACGGGAAAGTGAGTGTGACTGTTCATAATTATATCATTTTGTAACTCGTAAGTCTGTGATCAACGAGCGTGAAATGGCAAAACCTAAGTAAGCTCGTCTTTATGATACCTTTCTTCATTTTATGCACTGTTTCGTTTTCTGAACTATTAAATTATTTAGCTAATTAAAAAAAAAACAATTCTTCGACCGAAGTGAAAGTATATATTTTTTTTATTAAATAATTAGAAAAATATATACTTATTTATTGGATTATTATATTCATGACACAGGAATCGTTGCAAATTTAAAAAAAAATAAGTTTAAGAAGAAATAGAAAAAAAGATAGTAAAATGAGCTTGGAATAGTCATTTTAATATGATTATCAATTAAATAATATTTTCAAGTAATTTATTGATAGACCAAAAAAAATAATGACTCTTTAACTAAATTTGATTTATTCAAATCGACACACATAAAAATCGAATATTGAAAATTATTTTTGAAGCCGAGAAAAAAAAGACAACCTGTACGATTAACAATCCTAATATTAAAAAAAAACTATTGAAATAATAATAACGGGCTATGGTCACAGAAGGTTACATCCTCAAATTTGAATGTTAATTAGTTAGTTTTACACGAATAGAGCCTCTAAATTAAAGAATTATTGATTGGCAAACGAATGCAATTATGTCTAGCAGATTGACTCGTTATACAAGT
The DNA here is from genome assembly GCF_018135715.1 of Danaus plexippus. NCBI lineage: Eukaryota > Metazoa > Arthropoda > Insecta > Lepidoptera > Nymphalidae > Danaus > Danaus plexippus. The sequence goes on from NC_083538.1 coordinate 5,994,773, forward strand.
GCAGCTATTGTGAAACTAAATACGAAAAACCAAGCAAGTGCTAGACTGACACTACAACCGTGGGATTCACATAGAAATTAATTAACGTCCTGCCGAAACAACAACAACAATCTTAATGTAACCCTGAATCAAAACATTTTTTTTAAAGAGCCTAACTATGACAACGAACATATATCCATTGTTTTTCATTTTCATATAATTCCCAAATAATACAATAAAAATTATATTGTATTTATATTAATTTAAAAATATGTCTACCGTGAAACCTATCACACGCATTTTAATATAAAAAATTCTAGATCAGTAATATTTTTCTAGATTCTAGTTTAGTTCTATAATATTAAAATTTATTTAAGATGAAAAATTTTTATTTGCCTCACAATTTTTGATTATAGCAGATTTTAAAATAATATGGATGATGCATATGTTAAAATTATTTACAAAATTACACAATTTCATATTTATTTTATTTTTTCTATACGTTATATCATGGTATATGAGTTGACCTAAATATAAGAATCACCGACCATCGACCTGTCAGATTTCCATTTGCTTTGGTGACAAGCTACGAGGTGATATCCGTCTCTCAGCATTAAGAGCACTCTCGCTTCTAATTAGAGATTAATTGAGTCACAGTGCTACTAAGAGTCTTTAATGGTTGCTCGCTCTAAAAGGAAGTAACTCAAAATAGAGGGGGAATTATTCCGTTCATCTTATACTTGGCTGAATATAATTAGGTCATTTATAATTTTTTTTTAATTTCAATATTTCTGAACATTATGTTTATTTGAAAAAGAGAATGGGTTGTTAAGTCAGTTGGCCGCGAAGCGCCATCGGCGACGCACGCACCGCCATGTTTCGCGCGGTGTCCGTCGGTTGGAAACGCTACTGGTGGGGCACAGGTACGGAATTAGTAATCACGGCATCCGCAACAAATAAATTGAAATTTCCGATTTCGAGATTGCTTTATTAAAAAAATAAACATCATAATCGAAATATTTACTCGGTGAACATGTGCATTTAATTGCTTAACAGAGTATGGATGTTAAGTAATAAGTATATTATATTTACTAAGTGTTATAAAATATAAATGGTATCTTGGCTTTGTATTTGGCAGTAAGAAGTGTGTGTACTCCCGCTTTACCGGATGGCGGGTCGCACAACTATTTACGGTCGAGTTCGCTCAACTTCGCATTCGCTTCGGAAGTCTTCGGAACACGTGGATAGCCTTGACGGATGATACCGAAGCATGTTATGTATTTCGGCTTCTAAGTCGAATGTATAACAAAACAATGCCACAAGATAATCAGCACAAGCTTATCTCTATTTTTCATACACAATTATTCATTCACTGCAAAAATATCTAAGATATTATACGCGTAACATACAAGTAGAAGATAAATTATTTATTGCAATTAAATAAAAAATGCAATTATAATGACATTAACTCATTTAAATGCAGACGGACGTGCTTGAGATAATATAATTCATATCTTATTAATAAATGCATCTGCATAGTTTATTCTAAATAAGAAACAACCGAATAAATTAGCATAACTAATTATAATTTTATCCGTTTAGTGTTTACAAATAAATAGGAATATATTATTTATAAAAGATAAATTGTCTGATATTCAAATGTTATCGTGATTTAGGAAAAATACTAGTGAATAAATTTTTAAGGTCATAAAGCGAGGTCTTAACTTAAATGGTAGTCAAAAGTAGTTCTGTATGTATAAATACTTCCGTGTGTATTTGTGTGTGTGTATATATATATATATATATACATACATATATAACTTTTTAATGAAATGAAGTTACCTATACAACGAGCAACTACGAAGTAAATCAATGTAATTGTATTATTAATTTTATTATACTTCTAATTTTAATATGTATAAAACGACTTACTAAAATCTTTTTTTTTAATGTTGATTTACAATGTTTCTTTTTTTTAATGTACGTGCTTCCGAAAAAACCTTGTAATTTTTTAAAAAATATTTCGTCTTTTAAGAGAATAACTGCTTAACATATTAATATTTTAAAACATATATATATATATATATATATTTAATATATATATATATATATATATATATATATTTTATATATATATATATATTAAAAGTATTATGATCATAAGAAAATATCACAATAACATTCAAATCTAATACGATATTTCTGAATACGTGATAATAAAGAATATCTTCATAGTTTATGCAAAGTAATAAATTTTTTGTACTAGTTCACTGGACACGTACCTACTCATTTAAGAAATATATACAATACTTAACATAAACCCAATATAATATGAGAGTTCGTTTACAATTGATAAAATTTATTTTAAAAAGGGACCAATAAATAGTTTTAATTACCACTGAAACAAACCCCTAATTATTTAATCACTTACATTTAAAGTTTATTGAAATTAATAATAAAATTCCATTTACTCGAACCAATGACGCAAATGTCTTACGTCGCGGTTAGTGGAGTCGGAACCTTCATAGTGACTTAATTGCTGTAAATTATTGCGTTACACGAACATGCTTCTCATTTTCATACTTCCAACGATTGTTTGTAACTTACAAAACACTGTTTACAATTAGTGACTGTTACACATACCTAGTATAGACTAGACAATGAAATGTTAAAGGAGAAAATATATCTGTATGTTATGTTGTATGAAAATTGTCAAATGGTTCTTAAAGTAAATTTATATTTTATATAAGTAATTATTATACGTCATTGAATGCTATAACATGGTACATGGTCCGATGAGTTCAACAGACACATCGTATTGACCCCATTTTATTAGATATTAACTCTATCGTTTTAATGAAAGCGAACGGTATGATTCGTGATTGGAACATCGTTTCACAAGACTTATTGTTTACTGTTGAATGAATCGTTTGTATTATTATAAAATAAGAACTGTAATATATAGCAAAAAATCATAAAATGTCATTATTATTGATAATTAACAAGTAAAAATAAGAGCTAATCTAAAACAAGCTTCAAAGATTTCATGCAAACTGTCCCAACTTCGAACATTTCAAAAAGATTCCAGACAGTCCGTTACCAAAGTTGCGCCTTAGTTTTTTGTATTAATTCTTTAAGCTCGATATAAGAAATTTCTCATATTCATTTTAAGTCAGAGATTCGTCATTCCCATTTGTTATAGCGGTTTCAATTTGCTTCTATTAAACATTGATAGAAAACAAACATGCACATTAACACACGCACACATGTGTGTAGTCATGAAAACTATTTTTATACTTAGAATATTAAAGCTCTGACTTTAATTAACCACTTAGACCACAACTGTCTTTCTAGGGATCCTTGGTCGTTTAATTCTTCAAAACATTTTACAGCAGCACCCTAATTAAAGAATACGACATTGTTAAAAAGACTTCGTTTCTTTTTTCTAATTTTCATCTTGAACAAGATTCCAGATTTTTATACAACTTTCGACGTGATTTATACAACAATTTCGGTATAAAACCGAATGATATGGATATATCAATCAAAACTGAACTAAACTAAATAAAACTAATATCTTTCGGATTATACGCGTATTTTATTATTTTAAAAACTACATACTCCCGAAGTTTGATTAGTTTTATTTAAATTAATACTCGCGAAAGTCTTAGATCTCATTATGTGAACTAAACTAATTAATTAAGATTCAAATAACGACCTTAATATATACGATCGCTTATTAGAAAATTCAAAAAAAAAAATATCATTACATTCATGTATTCAATGAGTGATGCTATATACAATTATATTTTTTTTATATATACGATATAATATGGAAATTTTATAATTTCTAGAAAAAATCTCAACATCAACGTCACTATGGAGTATCAATTAACTAGTGGAAGCCCGTAGCGAATCGATAAACGCATCTCTTTATTGCAGCGGACAGCTTTTTATACACACAATATATATGCACATAATTATGGTTTATGCTTACATACACGGACTATTGATTTCTTTATGATTTACAATATGTTATAAAACTAAATGTAGATTATTTATAAAAAGTTTCATGTTTCATATACATCTTCATTAGGTAGTGTTTTGACTATTTATGAGACCAAAATAGACTTGGGGGGAAATAGATTACATAATAAAACGTAAGTAATAAGAATAATTAATATGAGATGGGGGTGATAATTGGTATAATTAAAAAATCTTATTGTAAAATGTCTATACACATTTGTATATTACGTACTGTGTAAATTATTACAGGAAATTTCAATTTCAAACTTTTATTTTCATTCATATTAAATTGATCACAAAGTTAAAAATTCTGTTGTTCAAATCAGAGTTTGTTGGAAGTTAAGGAACTGAATTTTTAATCATGGTATTTAGGTCACGCCGTTAACGGCGCAAGTGCTTGTTTGATATAGAAAAAACCTGCATAAACTCGAGAGAAAAAGAATTTGGATTTATATTTCTACCCATATTCAGCCAATGGTACAATTCTCTATAAAATCTTCTCTCAAAAGCAACAATAATTTTTTATTGGTCCCGACATGCATTGTACTATTAAAATACTAGTACTTTTTCATCTTACAATAGCGACCAATTGAGAGAGATACTCGTAGTTTTAATATATTGTTTCGTAGTTACAATGCAGATGTCAAATATTTATCAGGCATAACATATAACACGAGATAATGAGTTACAAATGACAAACACTAAGATTTATGTATGTTTGTAAATTATAAAAAACAATAATCTTAAATCATAAATTGTTGTATGAACTTATCACACATCAGAGGCCATATCAATGATAAAACGGTAAAATTAGTAAGAATTCCTATCGTCTGCATAAAAAGCGACAGTTTAGGAGCGTTCTATTCATAAAGAAAAACGTGTCAACTGTCGGTATTAAAGTGACTACCGGATCTAGCACTAATGGTACAGAAATTTACTTGATAAGATACAAATGTTCGGGGGTCTCTGTTTTTGTTGTCCAACCCCTGACGTTAGGGTAACTGATAACTGTGAAACGATAACGACGAATAAATATATTTAAAAATATCGAATTTTAATATATATTTTTTTTATTATTTTCATTTTTTTTTTTATCACCCATACATATAATATGAATTACAAAATGAACTTTTAACAACCTTATCAATGTTATAAGCGACATTCTTTTGGTATTGATAGATTTTTGTTGTCTTCTCACACAAAAACTGACTAGCCAATAGTTAAAACTTTATAGACAAATGATTTAGTTGGTAGTGAGACAATGGTAATATGTAATGGGGAAGTTCTTAACTAATTAAAAAAAGGGACATCATAGTTTGAAAAGTGTTTTAATAAATTTCATTTTTCGAAATCTGCTATACTTAGATCTTTAGTTCAGATTTGAATTGAAGCTAATAATATTATTATTATACTAAGAATTACACGTCTCAGTTATGATAACAAAATATGTGTATATAATACTTCAAATTCAAAATGGAATATTTCAGACATTCTAGAAATACTCTACTTGTGAAACACAAATCACGAAAATGTTCTCCAATATTATTTATTACAATATATTAAACCATTTCTGATAGTAGAAGTGATTGACCGGGCGTAAATTCAACCGTAATTCATATTAAATTTTTAGTTTAAATACATTAGGTACTCTTCAGATTGACCATAACAAATACAATTTTATATAATAAGGCAATTAAGACTGATGATATATGATCAGTCAGAAACATTGCTAATGAAACCTTTTTCAATTTCAATTTTAGAACTCTTTGGTAACCTAATATCATATATAACATACAGTTGTTATTTGTTTTTGAAAATTGGCGGCAAAATTAAAACTCTTTTTACACGTGAAAACGAACCTAGTGTAAGAAAATTTTACGTCAATGATTTTTTATGACTTTCGTTATGGGCTTACTCAACAACAAAGCTATATTAGGCTTCGATTAGCATTTCTTAAGAATGTCCATCTCTTGCCACAATAAAAATTGGTTTTACGAGTTTATAAGTGGACGTAGCAATATCAATGATGAACTGCGTGAGGGACGTCCTTAACAGCGACTACTGAAGATAACATCAGTACTGTGCGACGCATGATAGAGGAAGATAAGAGAGTGACCCATCAGTAGATACGGACAAGCCTAGGCATTGGTATGAGTCAAGTTCAAAAAATATTACATAAACATTTAAGTGTCAGGAAGCTTTGTACCAAATGGATTCCCCAATCTTTAACCGACGACAACCTTAACACCTTTGAATGGACTGGTGTCAAAAAATATTAGATAATTTCAACGGTGGTGAAATGCTATATTTGACATCGTCACGGGCGATGAAAGCTTGATATATTGCTACAAGCTCGAAACCAAAACCTAATCAGCTCAGTGGGTGTTTCCTGACGAGGATCGGTCAACAAAGATAAAGAAAGGAAAAGTCATTTTGTGACGGTTGTGCTAGAAGATAGAAGAACAGTTACTACAGACTGGTATGTCAATCGTTATTTGACTGTAGTGTTGGGAAAAATCCGACAGAAGCGCGTTCGAAGCAGCATCCTCCTTCACCACGACAATGCTTCAGCGCACTCCGCAAAACGGACTGTTGAATATTTGACTATGGCAGGTGTCGAGATAATAAGTCATCCTCCATACAGTCCTGACCTGGTGCCCTGTGACTTTTATACATTTCCAAGAACTAAAGATAAAATTCGAGCTATTCGCTTTACCAGTCCTCAAGATGCGGTGAAAGCGGACAAAAATGCCATTGAAGAGACCTCTAAGGAAACATGGACACTGCTTTTCTCAGTGTTTCCATCAAATGCGACGAAAGAGAAGAAAGAGAAAGAAAAACAACAAAAGTATTGGCAATTTTCTACATTAAGCCGTTTATAATTTTCGTAACATTTTCAGTGTTACCGAGCCATATGCAGTATAAAACTATAAAATAAGTCATAGAATAAACAAACTATGATTATATTAATGAGATCTAAGACTTCTGCTGGCATTAAAATTTGTTTTAGTATTTAAATAAAACTTATATTTTCGGATTACTACGAGATGAGAATGATCTCATCGGCCCGTGGTCACGGTTGCTGCCGAGTAAAGTAACCGAAACGTCGGGTGTATGTAGTTCAAAATATTAAAAAAACGCGTTTTAATTCGAAAATATTAGTTTCATTTATAAGAAAATATTATTAAAATTTAATTTAACATTAATTAATTGCAAATATTTAAAAAGTCTTTGTTGTATCCATAACATTTGTACGTGAAAAGCGTGATCTCAAATTAATTATCATCCACATAAACCTTATCTGTAATTTTAGTCTGGCTAGTAAATTTCATCTTTACAAATTTGATACAGAATCTTCCTACAAGTATATAAGACTAAGTTATGCCTTCGACTTCATCCACGTGGACTTTTGAATTGAGTTTAGAGACAAATTCATAATGCTTTTGTGGTCTGCGTCACATGACTTTCTCACTAAATATAATCGAAGTAGCATACCTTTTGTGGATTATCAGAATAAATTAAATCCTATCTATTATAAGAATATCTGAGATACATTACTGGAATTATAAACGAAAGCAATTTAGAGGTGTTTGAGTGAAAAAGTCACAGTAATAAATCCATACATCCTCACAAAAAGTTATACATTTTCAATTGGCAAGCTTATTTCATACAGCATATTAATCAAGGATCCATTTAAGATCGTATCTTCACGTATATTAAATTATTACGTTTAAATTGTGATTCCAATTTATTCTAAGTATAAAGTGAGGTTTACCATAATGATTTTAAAATACACGTAACATCCAACATATAAAGACGTTACCACATAAATCCTAACGTTCATAACAATGAATGTGTTTTTTGTTATTTTAACAATCATAAAAATGTTTCATTACGTGAACGGAAACACATTGGACGAGCAAAGTTCGAGTTTAAATCTTAAATCAGGTCTTTAATATCCAAATATTAAAACTTCCTGATAAAGTTCTAAACGTGGTCTATTTTATATCTTTGGGTTATTTATTTTTTCTGACTTTTCCAGGTATTTTACCAGACAGGACTAATAGGATCGAAGATATTTATTTACGTTTTTATAATGGGTATGTATATCTATATTTATTTTAAAACCTACTAACGTTTATGTCAACGTATATTTACTTAATTTGAGCAGATATCATGTACTTATTATTACAAATCATTTCATTATTAAATGAGTGAATTTAATGAAAATAATTACTTTGCTACAGATGACTTTACTCATAATATTTTATTGTTTCAAAGTTAAAATATTTTAATATCATTGTGCTAAACCATCGGTAACAATGGAGATAGTATCAACCGGCAGTGTACATAGCATAGACAGACACAATGCCTTTTACAATAGTAAATAAACAAAAGCTATTTCTATAGAACCAACCGGTATTATAATTTAAATAAGACCTTTAAGGTCAAATTTTATTTATATTACTTTTGCGTGATAGATAGCAATAATTATTATTTTTCCTGTGACTTTCTTGCTACTTGGTTGAAGCTCTGTAAATAAAAAAAAAGTCTAAATTATTATCTAGGTGATTTAGATAAGTTTATAAGAATCAAATATATATTGGTCAACTTAACAAGATAAGTGCAAATCTAAAATCTACGTATATTATTCTTACAAAGACTTACAATTACTTACATTTTTACAAAGACTTTCTGCGTTTGTCAATAGATATATGTAATTTAAGTATATAACACAATTTGACGAATATTCTTTGATCATTCTATGTGTTTGTTATATGAAACCATGTTTTTTAGATTTAGGTCTAGCTTATTATTTACCTTTTACCCGACTTTTAGATAACTTTGATTACGGGAAATTAACCTTGTAGGTAATATCATATAATTTTATTATATATTATATAACTTTGTTACGATTATTTATTTTTATTACAGAAATACGCTGAATGAATACGTGGATCTGCCGCTACACCAGGTCACCCGTTTGTTTGAAATAAAAGGTTTTGACAATGGTAACCCCACAGTACTTTACATTCACGGCTTCATAGAAACAGCTCAGCAAGAAAGCGTGCAGGTAACGGATTTATTTTTAATCTTTGCAATACTATTCACCATGCTACATAAATTTAAATTTTTACTACATTATTCATCCATGAATTATGACACGTTTATAAAAAGGCTTAACAGCAACTTGTTGTATTAAAAATTAGTATCTATCAATATATTTATAGTTGTGATGATTCTGCACATCGCTATTATAAAGCGAAAAAATAAAAAATAAAAAAATCGAAAAAACAAAAACGCTATTAAATATGAAACGATGACAATAATGACAACCCAATAACTCCTGCATAATGTTAATTTTAATTTCAATTAAGAACATGTTATGAAAATTAAATCGCACAAGGCTATTTTAATTAAATATTCGGAACTTTAAAAATAAAATAAAACGATTTTTTATAAACATAATAAAGCAAAATTAGCTAAAGCTCAGAATGAAAGACGTAGAACAAAATTAAAAAAAAAAACTACTTAAAATTATGGCGTGTTCTACTCTCATATAAGTCAGCGACCCAATTTATTGAATACTAATTTCTTTTGAACCACAAGCATTAGTTAGTCATAAAAGATTATATCATGAAATATATAGGTAATTGTTTTTCAATCAGCTAATAATGTCACGAACCCCATTTTATGTCAATATTTCGCTGAAAAACTAGACACCATTATTGTAAAATTTAAATATATTTTCAGCGGTTTTGATCATTTTTGGTAATTTTTTATTTTATAGCCATGGCTCATGCAAGTTTATTTAAAAAATATTCTATTTATTTAATCCTTGACGGGTAGCTAATAATAAACAGCTTTTTTCTAATTGACTTGGACATTACATTTATAGCGGTATACATAACATAACGGATGAGTTGTAAAAGCAATTAAAATATTATTTCTTTAAAGTGAAAATGTTTTTTGATGAACTAACCATATTAACTTGAAACTTATGGACAAGAAACAATCAAAATCAATCATATCAAGTACCTTTTTGTTGATTGGATGTAGCGAGTCAAATTTTAAACTTATTTGAGGTACCAGAACCAAAAAAACGATGCTATAGTGCCTAATAAAAATACTGTAAGTAAAACCATGGCGCATGTTGGATTTAAGTTATAGAGTTATGGAAGTAACCATAAACAAGCTTTCATATTAAGAATATAAATATTTTTTTGCTTAATGTTTCGCTTACACTTGTTAACGAGTGAACATTATGAGAAATCACGATGTATTCGGCTTTGCTGCAAAATTAAAAGTTTTGCTCAGGAAAGATGCGCTCTAATTGTTAAACATATGAATAACCCGTTCAAATTAGATCAAAAAATAGAAAATAACAATAAATCCAGCTGAAAATTTACTATATTCTTCAAACCCACCATTATACATAAAAACTAAAAATTCCTTATTGATATACCTAAAAAAAAATGTCCCACTCAAAGACCGGAACAGATTAAAAAACGGCACAATTATTACAGCCTTGGATGTCTAAGCCGACAGGACTAAAACATACAATTTAATTCCAAACGACTTTCTTAAGCAGGGGTTTTGTCATGGTCACAATGGCTTACTAAGAAGGATACGTCCCAAGATTTATGTAGTTTTATAAAAAAAAGACAAACAAAAAACCTTATGCCCACCACATAATAAAACTAATAATATTCAAGGTTATTTTCAAGAATAATTTTCAAAATAAAAAACGAGTATAATTTTGTTTTTGCAACATAACATGATACGTGCTAACGTTATAACGAGTATATGTCATGATTCCATTCAAGACATAACCTTCTGAGAAATAATTCAAGCATAATATTTCATTCTCTTACTCATAATATAAAGTTATTAAATATTAATGTCAAATAAAAAATCAAGTTAGTGATTTTAAAATGTTATTAATAACATTATAAATAATAACATAAAATCGTATTGACTAAATCGATTTTAATATGGTGATATTTCGAATGTTATTAAATCGATACATATTCATTCTAGATACAGCCCTATCAATGATAATTCGAATAAGTACCTGTTAAAATTAATTTCTAAAAATGTTATTTATTAAAAAAAATACTATACACGTGTATAGATTAATATGTATTTATTGTTTCAAAACTTGCCATAATGGACTTTAAACTAACCTTCCTATGACCAGTTTGACAGATAGAATATTCAGATAGCCTTATTAAAAAAAATAAGGTCAGAAACAGATTATTATAAGAGTAATTATCCTCGCAATAATAACATATTATGTCTGTTATAATGTTATTAATTTTATTTGCAAATTAATATACACATTAACTTCACCGGCGATTTAAATATTACTAAGACTTAGCTTAAACTAGTAAACAAATTTTCCATATATTTTTTATGTATATTTTAAGTATGCTAAACGGACAGATGGTAAATGGAACCTGTTGTGTTGTTCCCGGTGTGCAGTAACCTTAGGGGATGTGACATGAAATGGCAAGGGGGATTAGGGCTCCTACAATAGGTACCATTTGTAATAGCAATTTTATGCCTACCAACTATAAGGGGTAGTACTTATCTGGTTGAACCACCCAAATACCAGAGGTCTATATATCTAGCTAGAATAATAATGACATACATACGACATCATACACCGAATAAACATTTAATCATGTTATTTTACCTTCTTTCACGCCAACCCAATTACGCATATGATTAAGATCATACCGTACTGATGTTATAAAATACATTTTTACCATACTATAATAACATGTTGACGACTTAATGATTACAATTTACAGAAAAACGAGCACGTTTATATTTAATGATAGGGAAAATTTTAAAAAATTGTACAATCATACAATTTTCCCCAGGTCATGGTAAACTCGTATTTAGAAGCACGACCAGACGTTAACGTGATTCTATTGGACTGGTCTAACATGGCTCATGGTTCATATTTACTTAATGCTGCTAGAAATACCAAAAAGGTAACATATAATGCATAGAACATAATATTAATTCAATACAATTGTAATCTTACGAATGTCGTATTCTGTAGGTTGGAGTAGCGGTAGCAGCACAATTGAATAGGTTAATCGAAACAGGGCTGGTATTAGAAAAATTACAAATCATTGGACACTCTCTGGGCAGCCACGTTGCCGGTTACTTGTCGAGGGAACTCAAAAACAAATATAACAAAACCATTAAAAGGTAAAATTCTATATCTTTTAAGATTTAGTAACAAAAAATATAATTCACAGTAATATGTTAGTAGTTAGTAAGTTGGCAATACTTTCATTCAAAACATCATATAGAAAATTAAACAAAAATTTTATAACTTTTTTATTATTAAAATAACCCGTTATTTTATTACTTTTTATAGATTGACAGCGTTGGATCCGGCATTCCCAGCATTCTATCCTGACGGCGTAGTTATGGAACACGTCACAGACAAAGACGCGGAGTTCGTAGACGTTATACACACGGACGCTGGAGGCTACGGCGCACCGGTCAGAACTGGAACAGCTGACTTCTGGCCAAATGGCGGGAAAAGTGTACAACCGGGGTGCCCTCGATTCGCACCAATACCCCTGTCAGACGACAGTATGTATAGATATTTATAGACCGTTTGTAACTCTGTTTGCGAATCCCTATATATATTTTACGCAAGAATTATTAATCTGTTTATTTAATGTTAATTCTAATCTATCTATCTAATTCTAACGTTAATCCTTCAATTTCTTGTTAAGTCTTTGAACCTTCATCCATAAAACCGTTTATATTATTCTATTATGTGAGAGAATACAACATCATTGAAAGCCTTCATACATTGTAAAACCTTATCAAGTAGTTTAGTTTTTATGTTTGCAAATATTAAATCAATTGGTATTAAATTTTAGATTTATGCAGCCATTGGAGGTCGTGGCAGTTCTACGCTGAATCCATAAGAAACCCGGAGGCCTTTGCAGCCTCGCCCGCTGATTCCTACCATAAATTCAGAGAAAACCCTTCCCCTGAAGTTGGTATGGTGTATATGGGAGCTAACTGTGATACTAGGTGATAAAAGAACTTCTACCTTATAATCTAGAGCATAAAGTGCAGTTTTCTTTATAAATAGTAATTATATAAACATTATCTTATTTTTTTATGTTAGAAATTAAATATAAGCGAAAATAGTGACTAATAGTCAGTATCTAAATCTGATCACAAGCTTCTTAGAATCTTCTAAACAAGACAATCTTTTTACATTTAAAAATAAAAATATTTTATTATTTAAAATTATTAAATATACATTTATTTTAACTGATATCTTTTAGTTATTTAATAAATATAATCAATTATTTCGTTTCAGTGCTCAAGGTTCTTATTATCTGACTACAAACGCTGAACCTCCGTTCGGAAAAGGTATTGACGGAATTTATTCTAAGAATAAAAATTCAAAGGGTAAAAAATTATAAGTCGTAATAAAACGCTAGTGTGGCTATAACAAATTTAATAGACAACTTGAAAAGTCACAATTATTCCAAATCATAGAAATAAATACAGAAAATAAAATATTATGAGATATTGTTTAGCAAAACAAGATTTAAAAAATAATATTATAATTGTTAGTACCGAATTGTTCTGTGAGGTTTATTATTGTATAAATTCATATAAAGAATTATAGTGATATTTATATTAAGATATTAAATGTATACGTACAATTTAAGATTTCATGTAATTTGAAGTCATTTTGTATGCTGAAATCTCGAAATTAGATTATTATCTAGGCTGTAAATAATAAATCACTTACGTAACTTCACAATATTGTAAGATATATGTCACAAACTATGTATTTCATAGTAGGCAATTAAATAGATTGTGTTCAACTTATTATAATGTACTTAATGTTACGGGTACAAAAGAAATATTATCTGTGGTCGAATCATTGACATGTTGACTTAATTAATTTTTTTTCCTTTAAATTTAATCTGTGGTTTCATTCACATGACGTAATTCTTTATATTATCGATAAAAGCTCTTAAATTGTCCCGGAGCAATACAGAAATTAATTCGATAAAATATTACACTTGCTTTATAAATTATGAATGTCATTTCATTGATATACTTATTTTATAAACGTAATAGATTATGAAAAAAAATGCACACTTTCTTCACAACGAACAACACTAGACATTGGTGTAATAGAAATAAATGTATCAAGGGTACCAGCCTTTATTATTTAGTTTTTTATCATAACCATGAAATAAAACTAACTCACATAACAAAATGTAAATACTAAACCAAATTCAATTTCATATAATTACAAGATTAGAAATAATAATAATAAAAATATAAGAACATGGATCTTTGTTTATTATGAGCTTTTAAGACATTTTCTATCAATAGAAACAATCAAGGTACTATTAGTGCTTCATAAACTACGACTTAAACATTCAAGGTCGCTCCAACATCGGCGGTCGAATTAATATCGGCCCATCCTACGAGATCGTTTGGTACATTTTCAAAATCGTCAATCTTAAATAAATTATACTTTCTTCTTAATTGCTCTGTGTACCAATACAAGAAGAATATCATTGTTCCAGTCAATAGAAACCTGAAATGTATCAATTATAACGTATAAATCTTATTTATTTGAATATTATGAATCTTATCAAGCAATTAAAGCTGACTTATAGTGCGAGTAACGATTCACTACGTCACTTATTCATTTCAGATCTAATATCAGATATGAAGACATACCAGAGACAGGTGTTTATTCTGTGTACTGTATAAAGTCCGTGTGAAACCCAGTCGGTGTCAAATTCATTGACTGGTTAACTGAGGAATTATTACAGCTTTGTGTAGTAGCGTGATAAATTTCAGTTACAAATTTTATCGTCCAAAATACAGAAAAGGCGATAGCTGCCACAATAAGTACACTGGAAATCAAAATAAACTTGACGTGCACTTAATTAAGATAAGTAGATCAAAATATAGTGCAATATAATAGATATTAATTCGATAAAATATACTTACAGTCCCGCCGACATGTTGCTTACTCAAGGTTCAGAATGGAAGCTATGTATCACATGTGAAATTTTGAATATATTCTTAATGATTTTGCTATAAACTATACCTAGACGATAATCACTCCGCGACAATCAGTGCAGTAATGAATAAAGATCATTATTTAACAAATAAACATTCATTGTTAAAATAGAATTGCGTGATCGAATCAATAGGTATTGTGAGAACTCTAATATCTTTTTGACATCGTCATTTCAACCGGCACGTAGGTAAGAAATTCATCAATTGAATCATGAATTATATTTTTAACCTGCCCGTCTCAATGTTCTTTCTTTCCATACACGAAAATTTATATTGAAATTGACATGACCTTACTTTATAATTTCTAAGACATCACTTTAAACAGTAGCTATACTTAATAGTTTAACTCTTCTGCCAAAGTATATACAATTAAATTTCCCACGTTTTCTAAAACAACTATATATAGAGATGTGGGTTCGGGAAAGGTGTCGGTAAAATATTGCTTATTTTTTTTCGGTTTTCAGTTTCATTGAACTCGTCAAATAAAGTTCGTTTCGTAGCTTGTTAACTTAATTAATAAGTATAAATTTGGACCTTTGAAAACCTTTTTTACCTCAAGGATATAACAACTTGTCTAAAGTGCCCAGAATATGGAATCAATGAAAATACCCAATATTATTAGTATACACCGAAAGCTATAAATTTCGAAGGAAATAAGTAATTATAATAGATTTTTTTTATTATTTCTTTGAATTTTTCATTTTCGATTTGGCTAAAACATTATTCAGACTATTTTAGAGATATCGAAGACGTCGATAGGAGTAATAAGTAGGGATTAGCTATACACTTACATATATTTGTTTTGCTTTAGAAAGTACAGAGAGAAATATTGACATCTTTGAATTGTTGTTATTCTTAGTGAGAAATTATCAATTATTTTTATGAATATGTTAGTCGTGGTAATTTAGATATACCAAAAAAAGGGGGATTTAAAAAACCTCCAAATAATTTAAAATAATAAGAAACATATTTCTGCTGATTCCCAAAATTATGTTTATATCCAAGCAGACAACGAAGCGTAATAGCCTATTAGAGCCCATGAACCCCAGACCTTATTTCGTCATTTAATAAATGCTGAAAGTTTGTCAACACAGGTAAAAACGTTGGCCCAAGTTTGGATTGCAGTGGCTTTGGCTGATAAACGGTACAAAAGGTGTGTAACATACAGATCTAATTTCGTCAAATTATAAAGAGCTATATTATTCTATTACGTTCAGAATATTATTAAAAATCACCTTATTTATTGCCAAACACTTAACATAGTGGCCACCCCTTTCCAGATACCCTTAATGTTAAATAAGTTTTCTTATAATTTTACTCACGTTATAGTATCAGAGCTGCTTTTTATACATGATACTTGAGTAATGAGTGGATGATGTTTACTCAGTAACCAGACATTTTTAACAGTTCCAACCCCTTGCCAGACAAGAGTCTATGGTAGCTAGAGGACTATCTATAATATGTCTATAAAATAATAGATATTTTAGATGTCTCTAATAGTCTTCTTTGGTAAACAATAAAATGAATAATAAATAAAATAAAATCGACTCCGCATAGCCTTTTTTCAATAAAGTTAAGCTCAAGGACTAAACAATCTCTATTTTTTGATTTTTTTAAAAACCTTTACCTCTTTGTAATTAGTTTTTTTGATACTCAAAACATGAAGATACACATTAAATATTTATTGTTTTTTTCCATTGGGGACTTTTTTTTGTTAATTTTAAATAAATTTTTAATATTATGAGCATAATAAATAACTAAAGGCCAAAAAAAGGGTTTGGTTTGGTACAACATTTTACTGGATGGTCCCATAAGTCCTTTGAACTGAAAATAAAATAAAAAAACAAACTGTACAATATTAAATTTTTATTTATGGCTTAGTAATTCACATTAAAAGTTAATTATTAAAAAAAAATTACTTAACATAAATGTGCTCCATTTCATTCTTAGCAATCCTGTAAACGATGGCTAAAATTTTCAATCACTACACGACAAATACGCTCTGACATGCTTGACATTTCTCGCCGGATATTTTTCTTTAGTTCAACAATAGACCGCTGATTTGTTTCGTAGACTTTAGACTTAAAATAACCCCATAAAAAATTTAATTAAAATCAAATCTGGGCTACGTAGTGGCCAGAAAAAGTCTCCTCTTCGAGATATCACTTTGTTACAGAAAAGTTGACGGCCGAAAAAGTGTTGGCAGTTGTGCCATCTTGTTGAAACCGTGTGTCTGAGTATTGAAACTTCAAAAATTCTACAACTCTGGTTTAAAAAACATCCTCGGCCATTGCCACTGCGAAATAACAGTACTGCACGACTATGTTCGTTCTCAAAAAAGTATGAGTCTATGATGCCATGCGCTGACATAGCCGCCCAAAAAGTGACTTTAGGCTATATAAGGGCCTCTGCTGTTCGCAATGTGGGTTTTACGCTAATTCAGTAGCGATAATTTTGCCTGTTGACATTGCTTTAGACTTGAAAGCGAGCCTAATCAGAAAATAGCACTTTGTCAAACAAAGTAAAGGGGTTCATCATTTCATTCACGAAATTAAGTCTATCGGTAGGATCAGTTGTGTTATCATTCTTTAAAATGCGCTGTCGATCTGGGTATATTTAATGTTCAAGAACGCTTACGAATGGATTTTCACGATTTTACTCTTACACTACGACAATGTTTTCTTCCGTCCGTGATTTCTTGAACTTTTTAACTCAATTCTTAATTGTTTGAATTCATGTCAGTCATTAAACTTTCGTAAACTGCGTGCATTGCGGTGGCAGAATCATTGTTGCTATAAAACTCATGCGCACAATAAACACGACTCAAACCAGTGAATCGCTCTATGGCGACTGAATTCCGATTTCCGAAAGACTGTTAGTACTTTCCCCCCGCCTTCCATTTCTGCGCGCCATTTGACATTTATTCGAAATTTAAATTTCACAAGACTAATGGGAATCGCTGTATTAATAAAATGTTTCTATAAAACTGCAGTTAAAATTTTTGGAATGTTTTTTAACTGGCTCATCTTCCTTATGTCTTTTTCAATATGTGACATTGAATGAATTTATAATGTATTTTTCACGTATTACATTTGAATTTTTCAATAAATCATAAAATTAAAGGGAACAATTGAACATAAATATAATAACACTGAAGAGTATTTAGAAAGCTAATATATGTATTTTTCATAAAATTCAATACTAATTTATAAAAAAAATATCCCAGTCTTTGAAAAGAAAAAAATATTTAAATCGATTCAAAAATCGATTTTCCAATTCAGCTCGAAAAGTAACTCAACGATTTTGTAATGCTTTGTAAAGTAGTAATTTAATTATCAACATTAATATAACCACAATCTCTGGTTATAAATTGTCCATATGTTTAAAAATAATACAAACAAGAAAATGTAAAGAAATTCTTTGTTTCACACTTTTATACACTTTTTCAATATATTAATATCAAAACTCTTACTTTTACCCATCGTTGCTATTCTAAGTTTGATAAATGTTTGATCTGTATAATTAATATTTATTAAATATTGTTTCACATTGTTTTTTTGGTTTAAATAATGAAAACTTTGTTTTATTTACAAATAATATTTTTTACAAAAATATCGATGTGCCTATATTGTATCATCGATTTTTTTCTCAGCGGGCTCAACCCTATTATCTATATGGGACCACCGATCAGTAGCTAGTCTATCAATTTGATAGATATGGTTCTATTCAAGACTGAATGGCGTAAAGTTTTCTAGAAATTTAATAACATTCGGCTTAATTTCAATAAAATGTGTAATCAGTGATAATGTTTATATAAACATGTATTATGTTCTATTGCACATATTCATTTTTAATAGGAATAAGAACGATTTTTACTTGTCTGTCAGCCATAGCAACTCGACAACCTAACTAGTAACTAGCTTTTTCCTTTGTGAATTTCAAACCAGGTTAAAGTTAATATGTACCTATATTCTACTTTCTGATGTGATATTTAGTTTCGTGTAGTCATTATGATTGTCGGTAAATGATTATGGTGGTGATTAAAAGCGTATATTATGATATATTTGCATCGTAACCTCAATCAAGCGGAAGTGATTGAAACCCGCTGATTCAAACTGTATTCATATGTTTGCTTACTTTTAAGTGAATAAATTAAAGTGATAATACTGGTATAATGGTGGAGATAGGTGCTCCTCAGCAATCTGCAGACGATAGTTTAGAAAACGCCGAATGGTATTGGGGTGATATTACCAGGTAAGTGAACAAAATTGAGACAATATTTGTATTAAGGCACTTGTATATAAAAAACAAGTAAAATCTTAAAATACAAATTTGATTATGAACTTAGTAAAGTGTTGCTCAATCCTTACTTATTGAACTTAAAATATATATGATAAATAATTGCATCCATTTTAATCAGTTGTAGTTTTGTGTATGAGTAATTAGAAAAAAAAGGGTATTGGTTACTACTGAAGTGAGTGTTGCCTTAAGACATTTAATTACTTTTATTAAAGTAATTATAATACTGATATTTAAAATATACATATTTTCTATGATAAATAAAATCCTTTACATTGCTTCTTGTTCACACAACTGATGTAATAACTAGTAACTCAATGTTACTTGTAACTTTCAAGTAAGCTTGGCAACAGAACAATTAGATTCTGAAAACTTCTAAGACACTACCATATATTTCTATATATTTTTATTAATATTGGTTAATGAAATAAAACTATTTGCAGAGATGAAGCCAATGAAAAACTGAAAGACACAAGTGATGGTACCTTCTTGGTCCGCAATGCTTCCAATAAAGACAATGGTTACACATTAACTGTAAGAAAGGGAGGTACCAATAAGTTAATAAAAATTTATAATCAAGATGGCCGCTATGGATTCTGTGAACCTTTTGAATTCAATTCAATTGTCGATCTTATTAGATTTTATACGGAATATTCACTGGAGCATTGTAATAGTAGCCTGGACATCAAACTCATGTACCCATTGTCAAGGCATCAAGAAAATGATGGAGGTGAAAACATCAGTGATGAAACTTTAGAGACGCGCTACAAAAATATCCATAAAGAATTTGTATTGAAAACGAGAGACTATGATGAAAGATCAGACAAATATATGAGACTCAGAGAAGAAGTGAAATTTAAAAGACAAGCGTTAGATGCTTTCAAAGAAACGGTGAAAGTATGCGAGGACCATCTCAAACTGCAAGAGAAGATGCAATCAGAAGCTCAACCGCATGAAAAGAATGATCTTATCGAAAACAATAGACAGCTTATATCAAAAGTGAACAGCTTTAAACAAGCCAGGGCTCAGCTTCACAACATACTTAGAGAAACAGTTGAATCTAATTTACTATTGGAAAGAGAAATAACCAAACTGAAATCAGAAATCATAAATTTGTACAAAATAAAAGATCGCTACAAAAAGTAAGTACCCATTCATCATGAATATTTAATTTTATTTTTTATATTATTAAATGACACAGTTTTTATTAGTTAATGTTGCCTCATTCAACAAATTTGATACTCCTAATTATTCAATTAATGCTTCAATTGTATGAATCGCCTTTTTTGATGTATGCAATTTTTTTTTTTATTATAACATTGAGTTATTTGACATTACTTCATTTTTTCATTATTTATTGCACCATTTCCCTTTATATTATTACTAACATATGCATGGTTTATAGTATAATTTATATGTTTTTCCTATACATGTAGTTTTTATCACCATTGTGATGCTGGTTACTTTTTTGACAACACTTATTTTCCATATTATAGGCTCTCCTGCTTGGTTTTATTTAATTTGATATGGAATTACGTGAAATTTTTAACAACAACTATCTATTTTGTTTTTCTCTACAATTCACGTTATTATAGAACTTCATGTCATTTGGTTGTGTAATAAATTACTTTATTGTAAAAATTTATAATTAATTTGTTTTTTTTTATCATAACCAAGATTTTTTTTTATTTATAGTTTCTAAATTCACACAGTATTAATATTTTATTTCTCTTTTAATCAAGATGTTATAATAGTGAGATCTAAGACTTTCGCGAGAATTTATTTAAAATGAAACTAATATTTTCGAATTACTTACGCGTTATTTTATTACTTTTAGAACTACGTACTCCCGACATTTTCATAAATTAATAAAGTTTTTATAATAAAAATTAATCTCGATTTACAAACTAAACATTCTAAATTTCAGGTTATTACAAAGACGGGGAAAAACAGAAGAATATTTGCAGGCCCTAGAAGAAGACAATATACATAAGTTAGAAAAACTATACGCCCACAGAGAAATGGTAACTTGGATGGTGGAAAATTGTACCAGGGATATGGCGGAGAAACTACTGAAAGGAAAGCCTCAAGGAACATTTCTTATTCGACCAAATTCTACGGGACAACTGGCACTCTCCATATGTTGTAACAATATGGTCTACCATTGTATAATTTTCAAGACTGAAAGAGGTTACGGTTTTGCAGAACCTTATAATATTCATAAGTAAGTATTATTTATAATTGGAATAACTTTTATTATATGCTGATCGCATTGTTTCTTTATCTTAATTCTTATATGAAAAATCATTAAATACTATGTACCAATTTACTTTTTATCATTGTTTATATGATAATGATATCAAGTCACATTTAAACATATCCTAAATTAAAATATTATCTGTTACAGAACATTAAATGAACTTGTACTACATTATGCTGCAAACTCATTAGACGAACACAATGAACAATTGCGAACCTCACTGAAATATCCTGTGAATGCACACTTAGTAAAAAAACCGGATAAGGAAATGCATCATGAATCCCACCTTCAGCCATATCATCGCAAACAAAGAAAACAAAGACAGCCTCTGCCGTAATATAGCCATATCAAAATGTTGGCCTAATTCTTTCCTAGTCGGCATATGAATGACAAGACTAGAGTAATTGATTCTAAAGTCAATTTGATGGAAGCCATGGAGACAATGATGTAGAAGCTTTGGTAAGCTCTCAAAAGCATAGCTTAGAAGGGCTATGAGTTTTGATTGCAATGTATTTTGGTCTCGCATTATAATATTAAACTTTATCGTCTTCTGATACATGTGATATATTTTATTCATATTATAGTTTAATAAAATTTGCTTCAAAGTCAGATCAACGACAGTATATTGATTTTGCACTCATTATTGTTTGTTTTTTAATTTAAAAGAAAATATGAGTATGGTTCAAATGTACAAAGTGGTTTTAGTAATAGAGTAAGTATTGATTTGTCAGTGACATAATCATTCAGTGCTAATTTATTTATAAAATCTCAATGTACAATGTATACTTTGTGAGTGATAATAATTTTTTTTTTTTTAAACACTTAAAAATTGTATTAAATAGATTTATATCAAGTGAAAATTATTTGTATGCATATTTGTAATAACTGCTGTAGTTGTTTTACAGTAAAAAAAAAAGTAGTAGATGATATATATTTAACTCTTACAGTAAAAAAAAATCTAACTCGGTAAATTAACATATATATAAATATATATAATGTAGTGGGCAAATCGTTGCTTTCCGACAAATTCATATCTTAAACTCGTTTTATATCTATATTCTTATTTTATTCTTCCTCAAAATGTATAAAAATTACTTAACTTTGTGATATATATTTATAGAGTAGACATTAACAACCAAATATTAAGGTAAACCGAATTTGCCTTTTACAATGAAATCTTGTAACACAGATTATGTTATAAATTAATATATATGTAATTACTAATTAACATAACTTATTTGATACATTTTTTTATATAGAAATACCTTTTTTTAAAAATAATTCCGTATTTTCTAAACATGTTCTCTACTCAAATATGCAGTTTAAAGTTAATATTGATTTATAGTGTTTTATATATATTAATATTCATTGTTTTTATATAAACACTGAGAAATATTGCTTTAACTCGTAATACATAGAATTAATCTTAAGTTAATGATTATTTAAGTGAGATTATTGAATTAAAGTTATTTTTGTATTTACTTCGATAGGTATTATTAGATTTTGTATGTATAGTAGGTGTTGTTATACTACTTTTACTTCATAAATATCAAATATGTATCAGGTTGATATTAAATAGTAGTAAATAATGAATAATTATGATCTCAATGATAAATTAGCAAACAAAA
Organism: Danaus plexippus; assembly: GCF_018135715.1. NCBI lineage: Eukaryota > Metazoa > Arthropoda > Insecta > Lepidoptera > Nymphalidae > Danaus > Danaus plexippus. Next base: position 6,018,071 of record NC_083538.1, read on the forward strand.
TGGGATGCCAATAAATACTTTAACATTTTATAGAATAAAAAAAATATTGTCATAATATCGTGTTTAATTATGAATTAATTTTAAAATGACATGAAAACCTTTTAGAACATCACCACTTTTGTAACATTGTAACTTCAAGTGTCGAATAAAATTATTACAATAAGTGTGGTTTTAGTTACATTCATAGGAGCGCACGAAAACCTTGTAGAACCATTTAATACCAAAGATTAAATATGTCTATTAATATATATATAACATTAAACAACTAGTTTCATCTGTAAAAGTATAAACATATGAATATTAAAAATTGGTCGTTCAAAATCTATCGGTATAATTATATAGTGACATTAACAAAAAACTATATATCCGTCTCAAAAAAAAAACCTATTTAAGCAGCACCGAGTCCTCGACTATAAAGAACTACAATACTGATAATTCAAATTGCTTATAAAGCAAAGTTAAAAAAAAGTCTTATTTAAAGGCCTGCACTTTCGACAGCTTGATACTTGCATTTTTCTTTTTATTATTCAAAAAACTAATAACTTATAACAACATTTCCCCATCTTATCTGTCATAACTGGTTCTAGTGTGAAAATCTATTATTTGCTCTAGTTCATAGAAATAATACTATTTTTTATTTAATGTATCATAAGCAAAAATTAATTATAAGTATAATTTTTTTTTAATCAATTACAACTAGGAATTAAATCATGTATGTTTGCTACATACATGATTTAATTTTTCATTCTCACTTTAAAAGGAATTAATTTTAAGGATATTATTTTGAAGAACCGTTTTAATACAATTACCTAATTGTGTGCTTAGAGCGTGTTAACAATTTTTTTAAAAACAATAGTTAAAAATAATAAAGTGCAGTCTCTAAGCAATCGATATTGCAAATCGATAATAAACATCAATGAAAATGAAAACGCCTATTTGCCGCTAAAGCACAGTGTTGATATTACGAGCAAAATTTTACTAGGTTATTTAAAATAATCTGTTTAGTATACACCATGACCAATATTATTTGCTAATGCCTAACACAAAAGCACATGTAAACTTGCCATAGTTAGTTAAACTTCCGGAAATTATTATTTAAATATATACATTTAAGTGTTACTAAATTCCACGGCGCTTGTAAAAATAACTTTTCCATTTTTATATAGTAAATCAAAATATTGCGTATACATTTATTTCCTTTATTTCATTCTTATTTTATTTTTGTATCTTGTAGCATTGTAGTGACAAGAAACGCGGGATCGGCCATTTTGCCTGACATCCGGTAGCGGCTTAATGATTAGACGCATTATTTTAACGATATCTACAAATCCATATTCTAGGGTTCACTTGAATTTACATATAAGTTTCGTAGTGTTGTGAATCGACTGTCGAATACAAAACAATTATTCCGTCTCATTTCATAGTGATACCTACTTTTACAAACAATCAATGAAACATTACATTTTACTGCATTAGTCCACAGTGCTTAGGGTAAGTTTTGTAACATGGCGTGAGATTAGATCTTAAATTGTATAGATACTATTTAACTAATTATTTTTTTACTGACAGGTAAAATGTCACGATATGGCGACTGCAAGGTTTATGTTGGTGATTTAGGAAACAACGCTAGTAAACCTGAACTTGAAGATGCATTTTCTTATTATGGCCCTTTAAGGAATGTTTGGGTGGCTAGAAATCCACCAGGTTTCGCTTTTGTTGAATTTGAAGATCCTCGGGATGCGGAAGATGCAGTGAGTAAAAACAAATATACTTTGGATGAAACCTATAAATGTAAGTAATCTGAGTAGTGACTTAAATAGTAATTAAAAAATCCATCTATTTAGATACGAGGTTTAGATGGACGAACAATATGTGGACGTCGTGCTCGAGTGGAAATGTCAAATGGCGGTCGGGGCTACGGGGGCCGCGGACCTCCTCCGCGCTCGCGGCTACCACCACGGCCCTACGATGACCGTTGTTATGACTGTGGAGACCGTGGCCATTACGCCAGAGACTGCACTCGACGCCGCCGTCGCAGGTGACAATTAGTGTATAGGCAAAAAGTATGAAAATGCTGTCCTCGTATGGAATCTTTATAAGAGATAACGAAATTATACAATTTACACACAAGACGACAAAAAGCAATAATTGGTGGTTGCTGTTTCAAAATAAAGATTCCATTCAACCGCTTCTGATCCACATAAACCAATGATAACTATGTTATAGGTTATCATTGGCCAGTGCGCCGAGAATGAACTCTTCAGTGTCTGCACTCCTTATAATCTGCGCTACGTAGCTTTCACTTCGCTCCGTGTACTCCACTAATGTTGGCAGCTACGACTATAACTTCAATATGTGAACTACGTACCTACAGACTACGTGTTAACTTCACTTATTGAGAAGTACACTGAGCATAATGTTTGTACTTCGCGTCGCGTCAGGTCACGTCACGTCACGTCACGACACGACAGGTTTCGTCACTTCACGTCAGGTCACACGTCTTTTGTAATCACTGCGTGAACTCAGTGAGTTACATATTATTATCCCATCTTTCTGATCAAGGCAGACGCTCTTCTTTCTTTTGGATTATTTTAGTTATGTATCTATTTTCCTGATGAAGGTATGAGAGTAGAGTGTTTTTTGTTCTTATAGTCAGACACAGAAGAGATTTTATTAGTATAGATAAAATTCTTGTTTCTGTTCATGTGGTTATGAAGCATTGTGTTCGTTTTATACTCTTATAGTTAATATCAAAACATTAAATGTTTCTCATTTTAATTTGGCGCATTTAATGGGTTTGATGGTATTAGGTAAAAGACATTTAGTCCTACTATAGGAGTCTTTAAAATCATAACAGCTGCCAGCAGATATCCATTAATTATATGCAATTGATATACAAAACACTATTAAATCAAAACTCTTAACTATTTCAAAATTGATAATAGTACTAAAACAAAAGATGCATATATTAATTTGAATTTGTATCATCTTTATGCTGTAAAGACAATACAATGTACAAAGAATAACTTAACAAAAAAACTCTAAACGATAAATTTAGTTACTCGTGAATTATTGAAGCTTAATACATTTTCCGTTTAAATCATTTGGAAATTTTAAATTATTGGAAACAATGGATGCAAGAATTATCTTCTGATTCATTGATGTATTTATCTATCATTTCCGTTATTTTGTTCAACAAAGTTAGCCATTCATAAAACTAAGAAGTATAAATATTAAGATTTAACTATAGCAATGATATATTTCTATTACATACTTATCTTTACATAGTACAAATTTAGTTTTGAAGTTGATATATATCGTTTTAACAACTTTCAAATGAGTATGTTATACCAAGTAATCAATCAACTTTTGTTTTCACAAGAAACTGCATCTCAAAGCGAATTGCTCAAATGCTGCTACAATTTTTTTTAGATTGAACCAAATTTCACTAAACATGGCGTCCAAAACATGAAGTATGCCAACAATGAAAATAATTTTTCAACCTTTTAGCCATGGTTACGATTTTGTTTTAACTTTCTAGGTGTAATGTTACTGTGAAGATCACAGGTATTGACATTATAAGGATAATTAAATGATTGTTTAATGTTGCAGTCGTTCGAGGTCTCGTCGCCGCACCCGTTCTCGTTCTCCAAGGTCTGGGTCCCGGTCTCGCAGCCGTTCCCGCTCTCGTTCCCGTTCCAAAGGGAGGTCCATGTCGCGTTCAAGATCACGCTCTCCGTCTAAAGATTCTAAGAAGTCCAATTAAAAATCTACCACAAAGGTAGAAACAAATATCCGTCAAGAGTCGCAAGATGTTTTTTTCCGGTGTATAAGTTTCACCAAGTTTTTTTACGTATTAGCATCCAAATATCATTCCTTTGTTTGACGAAAGATACAATATGTATTGATTTCTTCAAATACCGACATTTAAATAAAATTTGTTTTATCCTATTACTGTTTTTTTTTTATTTCCTGTACAAATACAAATATTTGAACCAAGTCATACAGATGATTTTGTAGTATATAAGGATGTTACATAAAATGAAGTAGACTTGAATAAATCAGGGCTAGAAAAATTATATACAACTGAAGTTCCTGAAAAAAATTCAAAATATTGTTTTCATGGCTTGTACAAATTATTACCAAGATTTCTATCCAATGTTTTGCTTTTGAATAACAATGTGAAACACATTTTCGAAATATAATAACTAAAATGTATGTCGCCAGAAAGTACTATAATTGTTTTGAGTATCTACAATGTCCAAGGCATTATTTGAGCATTTCATATTCAGAGATGGCAATTCTTACTTATTTTTGGATAGATGAGTTAAATTTATGCTGAACAAAATTTTAATGTGCAAAATATTGGTGTTTTGTTTAATTGAAATTTATTCGTAATAATAGTTATAAAAAAAATAGAGTAAGGACAGAAATAGGTTTTAATTACGATTTATTTATGTTTTAATTTAATTCTTCACACAATTAAGTTATATCTACTCTTTTTAAATAATGCTAAAAGCTATAAAATATTTTGAACATTACAATTCTGCATTCGAATATGTATACATGGCAACATTAAGTAAAAAAAAGTAAAAAAGCAATGTTCAGCGGACGGACGTCGTTTCGACTTTTGTATTCCGTCATGCAATAATTTTTTTATTCATGAATACGATATTAAAAAGTGTTTTAGATGGTGTCGCCGTCGTGAGCACTAGCTAGATTTTAGTTAAAAATGATATTTTAGTGTTTGATTTCGAATAGTTCATGTTATAGTTCTTGATAGGTCTGTGACAAGTACGGTAATGGTGGCCATGTCATGAAAATCCCTACAGCCATGGATGATAGCTCCGTATCTCATCATAACGGAGGGCAAGTGGGATCTCAGATAGGAGTTAGTGTAAATAACAAACAAAATGAAGAATCTAGTCAAAGTGTCCAGTATTCAATACCGGGCGTTTTGCATTTCATCCAACATGAATGGGCGAGATTTGAAGTCGAAAGATCACAATGGGAGGTGGACAGAGCAGAGTTTGAGGTGCATATTATGATTGTTATCGATTTTATTTTATAATTCTGTATAATATAAATGTCAATGTTTAATTTTACAGTTATTTGTATTGATACCCACGTAATCCATTTTAGTATTGACAATTTGTACATCGACTTCCTTATTTTGAACTAATCAATCATATACGAACGTATATTTCTATTAAGCAATGGCGTAAACATTCTTAACTAGTTATTAATGCAGCGTGTTATATTAATGAATTTTATTAAACATGATTTCCTCCAACATTTTTCCGTTTTGCCTATCGGAACTTTTCACTTTAAGTACTGATAGAAAACTTGTGTTTATTTCTATTTAATCTAATCAATATCCCACTGTTAGTCACCACCATGTGTCAGTGTATCATGGACATTTATTTTGATCAATTAAAATGTACCTAATGCTGTACATATAATCTTGATTCATTCACCAATATTACATTTTAGTGCTGACATTTAACTAATGCTAGACTATTGAAACATAGCATCTAGCAACTTATTTAATTATCACTTCCCATTGTTGTTTAGAATACAAATTAGGCATCCTTACAAATGATTTCACTCTATTATTTTAAAGGTTAAATGAAAAAGAAATGAACATGGGTGATAGGTATAGACAAAGGTGACAAATAATCTATAAATGGTGTAGACTGTCACTATTCAGTTTATCTATTACTCTTGGTTTGTTATTTAACAGCACTGTAAAATATATTGTTTTAAAAATTTCAATAAATATAAAATAATTGTCAAAGTTATATATCTTAAATTATTTTTATTGTAAGTAATATATTTTTCATTTCTATGTACATGGTACTTTAAATGTTCCAAAAATATTAAGATTTGTAAATTTAATTGTTTTAACTACTAACATTCAAAGTGATATTTCCTCATTATAATATTTTCATCTATTTGTCATTGATGCCTTTAAGTTTTTTTTATGTTTACATTATTAAAAGAACTTTATTTATAGTTTGTTAATGATACATTTAAATTTAGAATTCATTATACTGACTCATTCACTCTCTTTTCATCATTAATATAGGCACGGATTGCCTTCCTCCAAGGTGAGAGGAAGGGTCAAGAGAATCTAAAAAATGATTTGGTAAGGCGGATCAAAATGCTTGAGTATGCACTTAAGCAGGAAAGAGCGAAGTTTCATAAGCTGAAATATGGAGTAGATCTTCAGCAGGGGGACATGCATCCACCAGCTGAAGAGCCTACACAGGAACCGGAGCCTTCAGAGCGCGCCCAATGGAAGCAGGGTAGACAATTGATTAAACAGTACCTACAGGTATCATTATAATATCAACTCGCTATACTTTCTATAATAATTGTTTATAATAACAAATAACCTTAATCTATTCTTAACTCAACAGGAAATTGGTTACACAGATACCATCCTTGATGTTCGTTCAAACAAAGTAAGAACTTTGCTTGGTTTAAACAATGAGGAGCCGGCCGATGATAGTAGCCACAGAAACTGTGACAAACAACAACACTATTCTATGAATACTGCCTTAAATCGTAAGATGTATGAATATGGTAAGTTTTACAATGGTTCCTCTAAAATAATGACCTCTTCTGTCATTTTAAATGATATTGATTTTAAGGTGGAAAAGATCAACGCAAAGGAGCTCAGCAAGGCAGCGGTTATAATGAAGAAGGGATGTCCGTTCAAGAGACAGCGGCTGTGTTTGCTAACTTTGAGTTTCTATCTAATCAGGAAATGGATATGGATGAAATTGATGACTTAGATGCCAAACAAATGCACCACACTGCAACTAAGCAAGGTAGACAATTAAAAGTTTATATAGTGTATAGTAAGTTGTGGTGTTAAATATGAATAGATTTGTTCATATGCGGGGATCCCAAGAACAACAGGAGTATTATAATTTTAATATTATACCATATATGAGTTGTGATTCACTAGCCATTTCTACTGGCTTTTACTCCATTATATTTGTATATCTATGTACCACTTCCAGACTTATAACAATATTCATTACAAAAATTATTTATATATTGATATTAAAATACTAAATATTCCCAAAGAATATTATGCTTGCATAAAATTATATTATATAAGAAATTCTATTTGATCAAGAATAGCATTAAACCTTTTTTTTATCAATAATTGAATAAAAAAGTGGTTTCAATTGCTTGTGTATGTTCTATTGGAGAATTGTTTTCTAAGCATTTGTAACATCAACAAGCTATGTATAGAAATAATTAACCTACATATGACAACACCAGTAGAATTTATAGGGAATTAGTTTTGCTTTCCAAAATTACCTTTGGATGTGTAGAATACTGAAATTATGATCGATAGATATAACAATATTTTATGTTGTCTTTTTTACAAGGTGAAGAGGTGGACCAAGAAGCGGAGGAAGTATTAAATGAACTTAACCTGCTAACTGAGAGCGAGGCTGACGGAGGACAAGGAGATGAGTTCCCAACCGGTATTTTGATATTAAAAAATATATATTTATAAGTAATTTCTTAGAAGTTTCATTACTTAAAGCTTAAAGAGTCAGTTGAGGCTAACATCATCAGTTATAATTATTTAAAATTGTATTTTTTCAATTGTAATATATCATATATAGATTTCTTAAGCAATATATTAATTTGGTTATATACATTTTATATTTTAACAAGTACATATGTAGTTCTTTTCGGATTAGTTTGTTATACCAATTTTTATACATAGAAATGGCTTGTGGCGTCCCTTTCTGATGAAAATTTATATACATATGTTTAAATATAATTTTATATTGACTTGATTAAAAGAGCTATATATTTTTATGCATAGATGTATGAATGTATGGATGTGTGTTGGTCCTTCACAGCTATAACTACTGGTTGTATTTGCTGTTACTTGCCAATAATGTTATTTAGACTACATAACAAGATCTAATCTGTGTAGTTCTTGTGGGATCAGGCATTTAAAGGCTGTATTTTGTATGAAATCCATTGACACAGACTCGAGCTGCTAAAACTTGTTAATATATATTTTCTGTACGCTTCATATATTTTTGCACTCAATTCCAAAATCGATGAAAAACTAGTGTAGTGATAGATGTAGTATAAATATATTTCTTACAGTGAAATTCCCAGCCTCTTCAGCGACAGCGGCGCGTGAGGGTGACGGGAAGCCGCTAGCTCTGGGAGAGCTGGCACAGCTGACGGTCAGCAACGAGTCCGAGGGTTACGACGTGGCCAGCGCTAGCAAGGAGTCCTTCAGGAAGACCTGGAACGCTAAATACAGTCTGCGTTCACACTTTGATGGGGTAACACATACATATACACACATATATATTACATACAACTTATAATTTTATTTACATTTTTCAAATATCTATTTTCTTAATTAATTATAAACTATATGTAACAATGTTTGATATGTTAATTTTGATACATTATTTTTTTATCTAATAAAATTTCTTAACAGGTGCGTGCTCTCGCCTTCCATCCGACGCGGGCTGCTTTGGTGACAGCCTCCGAGGATCACACGCTGAAGATGTGGGATCTCCAGCGTACTGTCCCAGCTAAGAAGTCGGCCGGCTTGGATGTGGAACCTCTGTATACGTTCAGAGCCCACACAGCGCCAGTGCTCTGCCTCGCTATGGGCGCTCCCCGCTCGGAGGAATGTTTCTCAGGGGGTCTGGACGGGACCATCAGAGTTTGGAACCTGCCCCCACCCATCGCTGATCCATACGACTCATATGATCCCGCTGTATTGGTACGTTAGGTTATAATGTATAAATATTTAGGTTAAATACTATGTATTTAGATAAACAACATTTATATATATAACATTTTCGTCAAGGATATTCGTCTTTTTCTCTAAAGTCACATTTTTATCTTTTGGTTTAATTTTACTGCGTTGCAACATTGTTTAATTTAATTAATTGAAAGTAATAATTTATGTTTAAATTTTAAAAAATTTGGATTGTAGCGATATTTAGTGCCTACATAGAAATTTTGTATTCAAAGAAGAAGACAACAAGAAAGTTTTATTTTGTATAATCTAATCTCGTTTATCTATAAAATACGTAGGCCAAAACGCGATCACATCTTAGCTATAGCAATAATATAATGACAAAATAAAACCAATAGATTTCAATGTAAAAAAAAAAACATTTTTAAATCTATTTACATTGATAATTTAAATGAATTTGTAGAGTATTGGCCTGTTATAAGCCTGTTATAAGAAATTTTCTTGTCTTGATATGTCATTATAACTAACAAAATTTATTTGGTATCAAATTTTTTACATCAAAGAAAAGTATGACAAGAATTCTAATTTTATTTTTACGATTAAATCAATATTAATTTAGTACATACATTAAGAATAAAATTGTAAATATAAAACGAAAAATTTCATCGTCACGAGCAGGTTCGAACCTGCAACCTCGGGAATACCAATAACAATTTTTTTAACAATTGAGCTATCGAGTCGTTGAATTTAGTAATTGTGTTACTTATAAAAACTTTACATGAGATTGAATCATAACGAAGCCTAAACGATTAGGAGTTATCCAAAACTGAATAGGATTTACAGTTTCATAGACATCATGTTTGATATTTGTTGTGTTATCAGGGGCCGGTACTCCGCGAGCACACGGACGCGGTGTGGTCGCTGTCGTGCGCTGGTGGTAGGCTGTTGTCTTCATCAGCGGACGGTACAGCCAGGCTGTGGTCCCCACGAGACCCTCGGCCCCTGCTCGCCACGCTTAGGGACGACTCCCCCGGCTCCACCTCAGCGCCGGCGGCCGCGGACTTCGCTGATGCAGCCTGCCGCGCGGCAGTCGTCTACACTGACGGCACTCTTCTATTATACGACCTCGAAACTGGACAGGTTAATACATATATGTACACAGTTAAACTTATATATAAACCTCCTTTGTCATTATGATTGTCACAATAAATATCGCAGGTGGTGTTGCGCGTGCCGTGCGACAGTCCCGCCAACCGCGTCCGCTCCCATCCAACTCTGCCGCTCCTTGTGACGGCTCACGAGGATCGTCACATCCGTTTCTGGGACGCCGTTTCCGGTCGCTGTGCGCACGCGATGGTCGCCCACCTGGACGCCGTGACGGGTCTGGCACTGGATCCGAACGGCCTGTTCCTGCTGTCGGGCTCCCACGATTGTTCCGTGCGCCTGTGGAACCTGGACACCAAGACCTGCGTGCAGGAGATCACTGCTCACAGGAAGAAGTTCGACGAGAGCATCCTGGATGTGGCCTTCCACCCCCTCCGGCCGTACATCGCCAGCGCCGGCGCCGACGGCCTCGCTAAAGTCTTCGTCTGAGGCGCCCCCTACTACTATAACTCATTTTAGTTTACGAACTGTATGTTAACGCAGTAGCGAGTCCCGTCGCTCGCCCCCGATGGCGTCTAGTCCCGGTGTTTTGACGTATTTAATATTGTAACGTTACGGACGGTCGACGCTCGTTGTAAGCGCGTAGTGAACACTCATCTCTGTATAGACATTTAAAATCTATTATAATATATTTTTAGATTTTCAGTATGTGGATTTTAGGTTTTTATTGCAACTTTTTTCACCGATTTTACGATACGCAGTGAGAATATTGATCGTTTCTATGCATCTGTAAGCGAGCCCTTTGTAATAAATATCATGAGGATATAGAAGATGTTTCTTTGATGCGTTCATATTACGTGTCTGTACAGTTCTAGATATTATGCAGTATTTCATAATAATTTGCAGAGAACGTGTGAGGTATGGTTTGTTTAGCTAGTATGTTTTATTTAAAACTATCGGATCTATATAGACGGTACTCTTGTTTTGTCACTTGTACTGAATAAACATGCTCCAACGATGTCTTTGCGAATATGAGTGAGCGAACAAAATATGGTATGAGTAGAATTATAAAGGAAGTTTAATAATTAATGTTTGTTCATAACGAATACTGCAATGTAGAATATATATATAAAACATTACATATTCCTTTTTTTTCCTCGAATTCATACTTGTACACATACATTCAAAATTGATAGTAAAAAGCAACATAACCGAATTTCATGTCTTTTTTGTTTTATTCATTCATAATCCTCGTTAACCCTTTAACTTTTAACACGTGAGAATTTTATCGACATATGATTAATAAACAAAGCAAGCTTTAGTTACAGTTTTCGTTGAATCTTCAATATTTATTAAGATATTTTCGAATATGGAATTATAAAAAATGCAACAGATAAACTTAAGTGTCATTATGGATAAAATCTTTTTTTTTTTCAATACGAAGGCATCAAATTTAAATATTTAGTTTATTTAAAACTACATTTATCATGTGTAACAACATTCTCAGAAACAAGTTACTGTCGTCCTTTCCAAGCTGTGCTTTTAATTTCATTCATTCTTAATTTAAAATTGTATAGCAGATATACGGCAAGGGATATAATATGCGAAAATAGATTACAAATTAGCTTTTGATAAGATATTTGCTTGCGTAAATGGTACATTAATTATTAAAGACCAATATCTATTATACTTTTAGCTGCAGGTCAGATTTATTATTTATGCAGAAAACATCACAATAAATCCATTCAGCTTTCGTTATCTGTGACAAAAATAAAAAAAAATCGCTGTTACGGTATAACCTTATATTAATCCCTCTAAAGAATATTTTAGAAGGCAAATAGTCTCTTCAACATTATATTTTGTTTCATTTCATCTGGCCTGAATAGTGCATATTAAAGAAAGACGTTTTTAAAATTCCTACCGGCCAATCCGAAGCCACGTGAATTTCACTTCCCTAATTCCTTTGTAATTAATTTCTCTAGATACAATAAATGCGCAACAATTTTTTCATTATAATACACATCCATCAGATTGGAACAAAATTGTTTAATTTAAAAACTTTAAGTTTAGGGTTTAAAAAAAAAAGTCGACCATTTATTAAAAAAAAAAAAAACTGTCAGCAAACTAAGACAGAACCGTTTATGTGCAAAAAATAGCTCATATTATTTAAACCTATAACTTCAAATCTGCTTAAATTTGGTACTATATAAAAGTATGTATTTATATAAATATTCGTTCATGATCCAATTAACAATCGTTTATGAATATAAGTGCATACGTGTTTAAACAAAACGATGATTGAGTGTAAGGTTTTCGAAAATAATTAATTTGAGAATTATTAAAATATTGATATATAATTGTAACATTATTGTAATAATATTATAAACATTTTAATGAAAGGTTTTTGTATGTTATGAATTTACAGTTTATTATACATATTCTTATTTAAATATATACTTAACAGTAGAAATAAAGTTTCCGTTAGTAAAATAAAACTATACCAAATTGAATTCTCTATTATTTGAATATATTGTTGCGAAAAAACGCAGATCGGGCTGTTTATCCAAATTTCTTGTTTGTCTACCCGTTTGTTTTATTTACTGATAATTATTTTTAAATTTTTCCTTGAAACCAAAGAAACTAGGCTTGCAGTCTTGTGTGACGTTAAAAAATAGGTAATAAAACCCACTTAGATCTTAAAATGGGCGAGTTGTTTTCCTTTATCTGCCATTGTTTGATACACGGTCTGTTGTGTTTACAAGAATTGTTTAGTATAACAAATAATAAGGCTTAGTCTGCATACGCTTTTTACTCGTGATTTAAAAAATGCTTTATTACCTATTAATGAAACTTGCTATATAATAAATGAAAATGAAAATTTTCATATTAAAAGAACTTATGAAAATATATAAGAATTTACAGGCAACCCAATAACTCTTCATCTATGTATGTAAAACAACCTGCGAATATAAAATAGAGTCTCCGAAGCGAGGGCATCGTTCATTTCTAAAACTTTTAAATCGATTGACCGATGCAAAAGTTTAAGTAATTTATTTCATTTATAATGGCTTTCTTACCTCACTAGTATTGGATTAGGGGGCGCCTTGATTGGAATAGTAATCGTTTATAATTTAGATAACTTACAATAAAAAAAAAAAATTAAAAGACCAGAATTTCAAAAAGTTGAAAAACATTGTCGATAAGATCACACAATGTTCAGTTATAAAATATACTAACTTAAATGAAATCATCTTAAACGGGAAAACTAAAAATATTAACAGGCTTTAAATGTTTCTGACTATCATCTACCTAAAATGCCAGTGTTCCTGAATGTTTTGAAACGAGAGAAAGGTTAACTTGAATATTAATTACAATGAGCAATTGGCTTTATATATTGTTAGCATTTTTTGTACCTCGGCATTATCTAAACATCCCAAGAGGCGTACTTATTACGTAAGATTTTATCGTATGTCTGGTGCTCAATAGGGTTCCCGTAATTGTAGTTTAAGGACGCCTCAAATTTTCTAAAATGTTGGGCATGTAAGTTATCAGTGTTGTATTATTAAATAATTTCCAATTTTCTTATTTCAAATTTAAATATAAAAAATAAGGGTATTGCCAGATACATTTTCATACGAATGTATAAAATTATTCTCAGTATATATTTTATGTGTAAAATAATGACTATAGCTTATTTATTTGCGTTTTAGGATATCAGGAATGGGCCTTTTTATTTATTTTCTCATGTGGCTCACACGAAAGTTATCTGAGTTGCCGGATCCGCCTCCTCCTGATGTAGAACCAACTCCTCCTCATGACCGACATATGCCACCTCAGAAAGTCATACTTCAAGGATAGGATTACTTTATATTATAAGAATCATGATATCCGTTTTGAATTACAAAAATTAATTTTATTTTTAACTTTGCTTATTTATATTTATTTCCTTTATAAAAGAGAAATTTTAGTGACTTTTGTAACGACCAATTAAAAAGATACCAAAAGCGACTGTAAAAAAATTGCATGAAATAATTCAAATGGGTAAGTAGGATTGAAATTCCTTTTATATAACATTAAGTAAGGTGTGTCAGAATAGATCCATAATAAATTATAAGATTAAAGTAAATTTTAGACGAAGCTACAACGCAATGTGTTCGCACATTTTACACCGACATTCCCTCAGAGGTCTGCCGATACGGAAACACAATGATTCTCTCGATTCCCGGCTGTAGGTCTTTGGACGGTCATCCAAATTCTTCGCGAAACCACACTGTGGGATAAAACAATATTTATTACAGTACCATGAAACATTGTTCTTTCATATATTCTACAGAAATTGTTTGAAAAACAATTAAATTACATTCAATATGTTATCCTACTAGACACGATTATGTTCCTAAATTTAGTGTTTGTTTTTGTTATTGCACTTAATCGTGTTTAAAAGGTGCTGTGAAGGTGTTGTGAATAGAAAACTAAATTAATTTATAGTACATATATGTCACTGACTATAAAACTATATATGTATTTGAAATCGTGAGGATAATGCTGTTATTGCAAAACTTAATACAAATACCAGTATCGCCATTTCTCTGCAATAGTTTCGTCTAGTTGAAGGTGTGAGACAAGTGGCCAATAGCGCCCAGGCTCGGGCAGCTCGTCTGTCGTATTCCAGGGCAGTGAACGCACACGATTCTGCATTTGCTAATGCTGATCTTTGTTCTTCTGTTACATTAGCATCTCCTCCTTCACCTACTGCACTGCGCTGGGTTTATAAACATGAAATATCCTATATACCTTACAAGTTCCAATAGTAGTTATTATATGACGAAGCTACAAACTATAATAGGCTTACTTCTTTTTTGAAAAATCAGATAACATTTTCATACTTAGTCACTTTCCAAACACCTTTCAAATTGTCCGTCATTTGATATGACATATTCTATTAACGAGTGATATTTAAAATTTTAGGCTTACCAAATAAATATACAAAATAGTATCCTTTTGAGTTTGTTGGATACTATGGTGTAGTAAAAAGACAGTACTTACTTACTTACGTACGTACATCTAATTGTATTTGCTTTATAATAGTTATTTTTGGTTACCGTCATCCATTCATCAGCGAAAGCCATCCATGCGTATGCGCTTGGGTGACGGCGGACCAGGTCTGTTAGTATGGAACGAGTTCTTCCTCCGTCACGACGAGGCAACGACAGCAGCGTTCTATCCAGTGACAATACTGACTTTAATCTCATAATAGGGACAGTACGGAAGTTGTTTATAAATACATACGTATAAGCGGATTTGCAACTTCCTGATTTCTCAAAAGAAGCCAACGATAAATTATATTCCTTTGTCCTGTGATAGCATTCACCCTGTAAGCTTCTAAGATAACTAATCTAAAACAATTATAACATAAATATTTTAGTACCTGAAGCACTACTTTGTTCATTTAATAAACTTTGTATGTGTATGCGTACTTCTCCATATTTGTCGATTCCTTCTTGGAGATGACAAAGAGCGTCCGCGTAGTTCCCTTTGAGTCTGCAGCACAGAGCTACCATATGGTAATACACGGCTGAGTCTCCGTTTTCCAAAAGTGCTTTGGCTATACATATTTCTGCCAACTGAACTGATTAACGCTTAACCATCTTTAATGAAAATAGCTTGTTATATTTAAGAATATTAGCAAAGCAAGCTAAGCTCCTATATTAGTCCCAAATTACGATGATTTTAAATCTTTAAAGGCAATGAAAAGTAAAGCTAGATTAAGTCAGCTTTTAGCAAAACAAATTAAGTGTGTAACATGTTCATAAAAGCAAATACTTAGGGTGGCACGGTTCAATGAACAATAAAAATATAAATATAGATTATGTTTTTTTAGTTTATGTATATATTATTATTAAAAAGTAAAAATAACAAATGGAATTGGTTAAAGTTATAGGTATCTTTTTCGGACAGAGTTTTTTACAGATAATATTATTTTTTTCTGAAACTTCTCGTAAACAAGTTCCCAGGGCTAAAGTGAGCATGTGAACACTTTCTTGTTTATTGATGAATAAAGACCCTTTTTGAAGCATATCACTTATACAAAGAGTACTCTTCCACAGTTTTTCGAGGCCGTTGAAAGTAAGTAAATATAAATGGCAGTTATCAGATGAAAAAGGTTTATCGAAAGAAGTGGAATAAGTGAAGTTGAGATAAATAGTGTCAAGACGCAATCTACTTAGAAATAGAACGCCGAACTATGTACTACCTCTTCATTTGCATTGTAGATCTTATTCGATCACGGTTGAAATTAATTTAAAATCGGGCTTTTTTGTTATAAACTCACATATCTCTAAAATATTTTTAAATTGTAATATAATATATAGTGTAGTGTGTGTGTTCTTCAAGAAAAACGGTTTCTAAACTTTCCAAAAAAACTGTAAAATCGTTTCTAAACTTTCTAAAATCTCACATACGTCAATGCCTCGCAGTCTCAGCAATAGATCTGCAGCGTCGTAGTAGACACTTGTGCCAGGTAGGAGTGGGGTTTCTTCCCACCACTCTCCCAGTTCCTGTTCCCAAGTTCGGGGAAATCTCGGCTCCTTCGCTAAGCCCTCTGCTTGTGTCCTATTTTCACAGCAAAAAATCATTATTCTGATAGAATTGGCTTATTGAAACACCAAATAACTACTTATTAAACCCAATACTCTAATGAACTTTTTATAATCTGTTATATTTCATGATTCCAAAATATTAAATTGCATTGCAATTCTATTATTACTTTCTCATTTGTCCCATTATTTGATCCGACATGTGAAACATTTCCTTGTGTAGAAAATAAGCGCTAGCAGCTGCCCAGATTGCAGTCCAAAACGGGTAAAATGCTAATAGAGCCAAGAAGAAAGGCTCGGCTGCATTGGGATCTTCTTCGAATATCATACAGCTTTTGGAGAGGAGGCTGTGCACACCATATGTTAATTTAAATCTTTATTCAAATTCAGATATTATAATTAAGTTATAATATATGTTACCTCAACGGATGTCTTGGATTTAGTATAATTGATTTATCTATGCAAACATTTGCCCAGTCCTTATCTATATCTCGTAAACACGTAGCTAATTCACGCCAGCTATCTGCTTCTCGTGGCGCTTGGACTATTAACTAAAATTCAATTAAATTAGCAGTATCTTTAAAGAACCGATGCAAGGGTTTTCTATCCACTAGCTGCTTTAACAAAGTTGATGGGTGTAAATAAGACTTTTCCCAAGAGCTAAATCGTTATTGGTCAAAATTATACATTTATTTATATTTCATGTACACATTAGAAATACATTTGCCCAGGGGAGTTGAACTCCGGTTTTGCATACCAAAAGGTTATGATGGAATGATTACTTCAGACGGTTATATCTATTCTATTCATTATAATAGACACCGTTTAGAAATACAAGAATTCTACCTGTAGATAAAGATCCATAGCGTGTGACAGGTCGTGGAGCTGTCGCGCGTGTCTAGCAGCTTTTTGTACAGAATACGGGGGAGGTTTTTTATCTGAATCTATTAAGGCGTCATTTGTTATACGCATGAGACAAGCGTGCGCTATCATTACCATCTCCTGTAATAGATGTCTGTTAAAAATATCCTGTCATGTCACAGACACATTTATAAGAGAATAAATATAAAAATATGAGTCTAAACCCTCTAATATCTGAGGTAAAAGGTATGAAATTCGTCAAACTTTCAAGAAATCAGGAAGAAGAGATAAACGTAACAGTTAATAATTTCCAATATATTGTTTTAATTATATGTATAAAGTTATGTTAAAGCTACAGATATATGTAACAATAAAATAATTTCATACAAAACCAAATTTATAATAAAGAAAGGTGACTGTAATTTATAACATTTGAAATTTAATCAGCATTTGGTTACTCGAACAAGCGAGACACCCTCTTATAAATAGTACCCCAACCCTCGTAAGTGTCGTGAGGTCATCCAACGATACTTCAAAATCTAAGTATGTTTAGCTGCGATTCTTTAAGGATTGTTTTTTTAGACATAATGAGCTAATGTATTTCACATTTTTGTTACAAAAACACAGTTTTTGGTGTTCATAAAAACAAATCGCTGTTGGCTAAATATTATTTATTTATCTATTTTTTATACTTTGATATTTTCTGTTACTAATAAGTGAAATTATTGAGTTACCTAATTATCTCTACCGTTCCTCATTGGATCTTAATTCACAATTATTGTTTTTTTATCCGACTACAGAGAAAATGATATTTTGTACATGCAACTGTATAATTTTAAAACTAAACTAACGTTTTCGAATATTACCGCGCGTTTTTTTTTATTATTTTACAACCAAAGATTCCAGAGGTTTCGGTTCCTATGCAGTAACCGCGATCACTGGCAGACGAGATGAATCATGGGAGTGTCTACTTGTTTAGTAAAACTGTTTTATAATTTTATTTAAATTAATACACTTGAAAATCTTAGATATAATCATATGTATTAAAAAATGTACTTGTTTATTGAGCGTGATCAAATGTTTAAAAGGTTAACCATTATTTAATATATAAACCAATTAATCTTACCGTAAAATTATGTTTATATGAGAAATAGTTTATTTGCTTATCACTTAGCCTTTAAACGTTAAAAATGTTTACCTTTCAGATAATGATTGTTTATACCTAATATCAATAAAATAACAAAAATAGTTCGTTAATTTTTTGCGGTTTAAAAACAAGAGATAAATAATATATATCCAATTATAAAAATATTTTAAAATGTATTTAATGTAATTATGTACTTGTTTATTGTTATTATTACAGAGTTCATTGAAAATCTCTCATATCTTTTAAACTTTTTAACTTTCATATTATTTAATCTTAATTGGAGAAATTGTATTAATTTTTTTAATTATGTTCTATTTTGACAACGCAAAAAAATATTATCACGTCATAAAACGTGCATAGGGTATGTAGAAAAATTACGACATGTTTTCCATTTGCACCCTTATCAAAGCCTCATTTTTTTTTAATTAACAGTTTAAAAAGTGTATGATGAATGGCATTGAAGTGATATTTACAAAATTTGAAAATAATAAACAAGTTACCTGGAACGTTTCGTCAGAATTTAGGAAATCGTGTACTACAAAATTGTTATTGACGAAAATTGCAGCTTCTTGCCAAAGTGATGTGACAATCTCTACTCGAGTTCGCGTTTCACTCAGCTGTCTATTTATTGTGCAAATATCGGACATTCCTAAAAAAAAAATACCAATATTTTCTTTCAAATTTCAATAGCATAGTTTAAAAGCGATTAAATAAGAGATTTTTCTATTTCCACAGTTGAGCTAGTTGGTAGAAATAATTTATTAGTCGTACCGAAGTATGGCACATGCGAGAGACCAGAGGACGCGAGACGTATGATATTACTCCAAGATCTTTCCTGTTGCCCTCGACCAGTGCAAGATCTCTTCGTAGGTTCTATCTCCAGATCCACCAACATTTCAGCGATTTCTGTCCTGTATTGTGAAGCTAATTGTATAGCTTAATTAAAATAACACATTTATTATCATCCTTTATCATTTAATTAATAACTTTGCATTATTAAATAAAATATTTATTAAGGTAATTTTTAATGGCATAATTTCCTTAAATCTTATTGTTGAAAATATGATTTTTCTACAACCAAAAATACATCATACTTTGAGAAAACGGTTAATTTTGCTAATATTTTAAAAATCTCAATCTGAAATATTTATAATTACAAGAGAAATCATATAAAATCAGAAATAAATATATCTTCAACGCTATAATTTCTAAAATAAGCACAATATATACTCCGGTATGATGGGAGGAATGACAGGATTTTTAAAAGCCCTGGCGAGAACCACTTCGACAATGACAAAAGCACTATTGCCATCAGAACCAGTTGACCTTGAAAATAGTGATATTTCTGTATTTGTACTAGCAAGCGCTGAATCTGTTGTAGCCCTGGGAAAAAACAATATCGTAACGTTTAAGCAATTAAACAAAAATATATTTTTGAGTTCCCAATCCTACTTGCTGGACTTCTGAACTGTCGCAAGAACTGAAGGTGCTTTTTCCTTTGGGGAAATCAGCGGTTCACATCCACATTTTATGGCCATGGTTTCTGTGTCAATCCATTTTAACGGGACCAACAAAAGAGCTTTCGTTTCTGAAAATTTATTGCATATATACTTCGAAACAATTTTTAAGAAGCTATGTTGTTAAAGGTGGTGAACTCTACCGCCAGGGTACAATAATTTGAACAGGTCAAGGTACGCTATAAAACTATAACCGCAGTTTTCTCCATAAACGTGGACTTCCAATGGCCAATTGTACGTTCGTAAGTGTTCAGAGAGACTAAGTTCGTTCTTTTTGAAAAAAAGATAGCGGTGAAAAGATGCCCAGATTGTGTTAACTAAAAATTAAATTATGTCTAATTAAATTATAAAATCTATATTTGAACATGTTCTCATTGATAACTGACTTACATGGTTTTAATGTTGCCTTTTCATAATATTCCAAATCAATATTTTCTACGTTTTGTAATTCCTCTATACTGATATGAAATTTCTCATCTCCCTTGCAAAAAGTATCTTCTCCAGCCCTCAAGCTTTCCCATTTAGGGTAAAAGGAAAGACTGTTAAATCTTTTTGGAACTTCATATCCTTGATTGAACGTTACCAAACTATCGCCCTATAATTAACAAGATAAGACAAGAGAAATGACAAATAACTGTCGGAAATCGTTAGCACACGGAAATACCGTTTCATTTTCCAGAGGTAACTTCGATGCTGCAGTGTAGGTAAATTCTGAATCGTATGGAATTATCATATTATAACTACCAACAAGAGTGAGTTTCATGAAGTTAGCCTTTTTAAGTATTTTGTGATGTTTCAAATTTTCAATATTTCGTTTTGCTTTAATAGTTAACGTTATGAGAGGGAGATTATCCCAACTTTTCACGAAAAGTACTGAGGGTACGATTATTTGTTCCAATCGTTTTTGGAAGAACATTTTATTAGTGTCTGAAATTGATCGACAAGCATTAATTTTTTTGATATAAACTTTCTTAAAAAAGAACAAGATAAAATGTTCATATCATGATTACCAAAAAATACATATAACATATTGAATATAATATAAATGGGTTTAAGTATATAAGAATAAAACTCTTACAAAGTATTTATATTTTACTGACCAATGAAAATCGGCAGTATGTCTATGGTGCACTCATAAGTTTCTAATTTTTCACTTGACATGGTACTTGTTGATTTAGAAGAATGGGATTGAGCTGTGGAACTGCTAGTGAAGACACGAGATAATTTGGATTCCGCTTCTTTAAAAGGATATATTTTAACTGAAAAATATAAGTTACATTAATATAGTAGAATTAGGTGTATTCTTTATATTTTAAAGGAATTATTATTTCTGAGCAATACTTATTAGTGGAGTGTCAGCAAATAAACACATCTTTTCATAATCCGACGGATCGTAATTCATGAAGCCTCTTGCGATAACTCTCTTTCTACAATCCTCAGTTTCTCTTCCTCCTGTCGTTGTGACAGCACTTGAACACAGTAACTGATCAAAAAACGTAACTTTGACAGTATACAGCCTTGATTCCTCATCCGGAATTCTAATATCATGTATTTTGACTTTAAATTGGTCTAAGGGTGGAATATAAATCTCTTCTTTTTGTGTGTGCGTTTCAGATTTAACAGTAGCTAACGACACCTCTGATCGATTCTGTAATATTGTAATATTAAAGATGCATTAAATGTTTTCTGTGCTCGTATCACAAGTTTGTATCAGTGAACTACATACTTAAAGTTCCTTGTTTCCTATAAATCTACTTTGATACTTTGTGTTATGATTCATGAATGAAAAAGTGGAAGCCTCCTGTATGCAGTTTGATGGTGCGATTTTTTTGGTGTTAAAAATACTATGTATATCTACTGGCTCGTTCAAAACTAAAATAATCAGCCTAACGAATTACGTGTAATTTTTATTAAACTAATGTAAACCTTAGATTTTTTCATATTTCACTTTCAATATATATGTTTTATATTTAAACGATTCTTAAATTTTAAGTTACGTGCAAATGTGCTTAGGATATTCCGCCAGTAACGTAGAATGGAGACATAGATTGGTCAATATTAGAAATATTTTTTAAACTAAAATTAATTATTGCCTCGTGACATATGTCAAACACTTGTCTCAAATCCTTTTTATTTTTTTAAGTGTCTTGTAAGTAGCCAGCTTTCTAGCTTTGAGATTTTTTTGAATTATTCTATAAAAAAAATATCTGTACCATTAACATTTAGGTGATTTTGTAAAAAGGTGTATATAAAAGCATTCATAATATAAAACAATTTTGGTGTAACAGTTTATTTATGTTAATTAAAGATCTTTGCAATACACATAGAAAGTCAAAACAAAATTAAACATACTCCACGCAAATTTACAAAATCATAGTATGCTTGACATAAGTTTGCATTATCACATAATGAGATCTAAGATTTTCGCGAGTATTCATTTAAATGAAACTAGTATTATTCGGATTTACTACGCGGATTTTATTATTTAAAAACTACATACATACATACATACATACATACATACTTTTTTTGCATTATCACTCTGCATACGAAGTGTTTTATATTCCTCATTCAATATATTATAAGTTTCAAATCACCAATCCGGCTGAGCAAGCGTGGTGATTAATCCTCTAACCTCCACCATGTAGGAAGAGGCTTTTGCTCAGCAATGTCATAAAATCTACATCAAAACAGTTCTTCAGAAGCTTAGTCTAGTTTATTCTTAACAATTTACTGATATTATTTTTATATTAATTATTTTATTTTTTTCTAAAACACGGCTTTCTTTTACTTTTTTATAAATCGTATTTATTCCTTTTTTAATATACTCGCAAATAATACTTTTTTAATACTCGCAATAAATATTACTATGATTTTATCCAATATTTTATCAATTCGATTTCATTGGTTTCAGATTTAGCTGGCTATAAATTATTTGAAATATTTAATATGTAAATAGATATACAAATAATGAGACATATAATGACGGAAGTAAACATTTTCCCATGTGATTTTGAGATCCTGTTTTTAAACAGTACATATTGTTCTTTCTTAGCACGGATAAAGGCGCCTTCCAAATGATTTCTCAGCGAAAGAATTAATTACTTTAAACATAAATAAATCTTAAAACAGCTGTCAAATAATTATAGGTTCGAACTGTTTTCTATTAAATATATTCTTAACATTAAAGATTTTCGATATTATTAGAAATTGTAATTTAGTAATTAGGAATAATTTTATGCCGTGACTTAAATAAATGTATGTGTCATAACGTACGTCGTTGTTATTAAGGTTGGCACAATATTAAAGTATAGTTATATATAAATAATAATAGAAAACTTATACAAGTACCTTTACTTGTTGAAGTTTATAAAAGAGTATGATTCGAGTAAAATCCCCGTTTAAAAACTTGGTCAATGAGTTAGGTTTTCTCAGTTTGATAGCGACAAAATGAATATTTAGTAGAATGGCCTTTGGATTGTAAGCATAATTCCATTAATAACTAATCTTATATCTTAAACAAAATTTAAATTGTGTAATAAAAATATCTACAGTCAGTAATTTGTTTTCCTCGAAAGATATTTTCAGTGTCGCGTTGAAAAGGAAGTTGAATATTAGGCTTGATTTAAATGGTTTTATAATTTTAGCCTTCTCGTTGCCTGCGTGATAGCATGCTCCGCGTATTGGGGCACAAAGTACTTTTTGATGCCATATGAGCCGGAGGAAGATACGACGCCATCCTCAACGACCATTGAAAACACGGCTAGTAGTGACAATGATGGTATAACTGCTTTACCTAGAAATTTAAGCTTAGGATTTTACTATTTATAAATATATATCGTCCAAACAATTGCAAGGAACGTAACGAAGTTATGTACACTGTGCCAGTAATTAATGTTTCTGTATATGGTAAGTAGAAAAAAAAATATACAATTTTGTACGCTTAACGATGAACAGCGTACAATATATACGTACATAATATTTTAATATTTTAAAGCAAATGCAGTCTAGATCCGTCATGTATGTGATGTATCTTACATGAAAATTATGTAACTGTGTTTTTGTAACAATATTTTTTTATCAAATTGCATACATTTTGAAAATTTTTACATTAACTTGTTTGGTAATAACATGAAACTTATCAGCTCTCTGAAACAAGACCACATTATTTAAATATATATTATAAAAGACACTAGTCTGTAAATTTATATGTGATATTGAACTTTACATAAAAAATTTTAATATTTTAAGATAATTTACAATATAGACGGAATTAAGTGATATTGTTAAGTAAAAATAAAGTAATTAAGAAAGAATATAATTTAATTAATCCCTTATCCTTACTGGGGTGGGATTATTGAATGGTTTTTTTTAAATTATATGTCAACATATATTTTCTGCTTGTTTCTTATAAATTTACTTTGTTTATTTTGTAAAGAAACAGTTAAGAACTAACTTAGACCCTTTTAATTTTGAATTATGTAAATGGCAAACAAAACAACCCATATCTTAGATTAAAATGGGAGATCAAACCTTCATTGTCTTTTGCCGGCAATCTTTGTTTATAGATAATTTAGATAAATAGGTTATCATAGCATACAATAATCATGCATTATCCTTTGAATGCATTGAAACAGCTCTGGTCTGGACTTAAACGGAAATAGGGTCTAGACTGAGCGTTGACTGTATGATTAATAAAATGTACCATATTTATATTTATTACATAGATGAAATTTCAATTACAAAAGTGTTCAACATTTAGTAATGAGCTATAGAAATAATATTCCTTTTAGTAACTGAATTTATTTAAATAAATTGCAAACCTTACTTAACTGAAATTATAACTACCTTCGAAATATTTTAAAACAAGAAATAATAGTTTTATACTACAATTATATATAATTGTATATATAAAAAGTCGTGGTGGCCTGAAGGTTAAAGGCCCGCCTCTCGGGCGCGGGTTCGAAACCTGGCAAGTACCAATGTGATCCTTTCCGAGTCATATGTACTTTCTAAGAGCATTTAGACACCACTGGCTGGAACTGACTACAGCAAGTCTTGGGGTCTAAATAGCCCCTAAAAAGTGTTGGTGCAGAAGGCAAAGGGAAACCACTTCAACTATCTCTTCCATTGAAAGTCATCATGTGTCACAGATCACTGATACGTGATGACCACGACGAGTCTGCAAAGACTCTTCCGACGATGAAGAAGATATAATTAATATATTCAGTTTTTAATATTTTTATGCTATTAAATCAAACATAACATACTTATTAAGACATACATAGCTAAGAACAACCGTGAGGAAATTTGCTTTCAAATGCAAAAACCGCATCGTAGATCGATACAAAGATATTAACGTTAAAATTATAGTTCTTTTTGTTCAAGGGGTTAAATGTATATAAATATGACGCAGAAATCAAAAATTCTTCCCTATATCAAATCTCTGCTAGAAATCCTTGTATTAAGGAAATACACGTAAATTGCTTTCGATCCAGATAAAATAGTGTATAGGAATGAAAAAACATACACAAACAAAACATAAACTTAAAGCAACAATATCCAAAACGTTACAAGAAAAATGTGTGCTATTTATTTAGGAGTATTTTGTTTTAAATGCAAACAAAAAGCGGATCTGGTTTTGTTTATATCCTTTTATTTGTTTATTTATTTTTGTGCAAATATTTATTTAATAAATTAATTTTAAACACCCAGAGCCTCATATCGTGTTGGTCATTAACAAACTAATTGAGTGGTGTACAGTAATCTTCTCATAAGTATCTATAATATCATAGAATTCAAAATGGTCGTTGTTGGCACGTAAGTAATAGATATGCGCTTTAACAATTATTTTATTATTTAATAAACGTATCTTATATTAAGTGAAGCTGTTATTTGTAGCTTTCTTGTCACTGGAGCCCTCGCGGTCACATTATATTTGGGTGTGAGATATTTGTTGGACATGGATACTCAAAACAATGATGTGCCCATCGCTAATTTGACTGGTCTAGATTGGATGAAACACGACCCACTAACATAAATTATTAACACTTAATACACAATTTAATATTTTGCATCACAATTAGATTTAAGTTAATCGTAAGTTATATTTGTAATTAAATTATAGTTTAGGATAAAATTCTTGTAAATATACTATAACTGGAGTGAAGTTCAAGATATAGATATAAAATATCTCTAGTGTTTACTCAATTATGATAAGGGAAAACGAAACACTTACAGAATGATTACGTTAAAATATTCTATTTGTATTGATTATTTTGGTACATGTTTTATTAGAAATTGTATTTTTCGTACCTTCGTCTTTGTTTATTAATAGTTGCAAAAACGTTGCAGATTAATAATTATTTTATATAAGGGAGACAAAATAAACATATAACAGAGACTAAGTAAATCTGTTATTATTCAAGTACATAATATACAAAGTGTCATCTCGGATTTAAAGAATGGTTTTACAAAAAAAGCCTGAGCCATCATTTAGCATATTTAATAAAACATCGACTATTTAAATGTTTATAAATTTTAAAAGTAACTCCCAAATGCAAGATTTATTAAAAATAAAAAAATAAGTAACGCATACACCTTTTAGTATGTATTAGAAAACAAATAATTTTTAAGGTCGATTCTTTTCATACACAGCTTTGTTAATAGAAAAATAAATTCATTGCAAAAGGAAAATTTAAAGAATAGAGATTTTAAAATATGATAAATTTTATGTAAGCAAACGTTTTATATTCATTTCTCAAAGACGGCTGTTGTTTATTAGTGTACTTCTATTTTACTTTGTCTAGATAGTTCTATATCTTGGGGAGACTTGTCGACGTGTTGTTGACCAGCAAGTCGGTGTGATGACTGCTATTTGACAAGTTCATTATGTATTTAGTCGTCCAATATGCACCAAAGGCCAACAATCCTGTTATAATAATGCTGAAATTAAAAATTAAATTTTACTGAAGTTATAAATCTAAAAAAATATTAATTAAAATTAACAAATCAAATACTTACAAACCAAACGGCATGATTGCTGGTTGCGATATGCATTAAAGAAAATTTTGGAGCATAATATTAATGAGGATCTAACAATGCTTTCATATATATATTTCTTAATGCCTACGTTACACTGAATGCTAGGCCAAACTTTTATAGCGTTACACGCACGACTACTGCTTACACTACGAAAAGCAAATGTAAAGATATGGTTAAAATATTACTAAACCTTGTACAAATTAATTTTTCTACAAACCGAATAGCGTTGTATAGTATTTAATGAAAATTAACAATTTATCGATAATATATTAAAAGAAAATGTAAACTGAAAATCGCGATAATATTATTTTACTTTATGATACTAATAACAGATAACTATATATAATATCTTTACCAGACAGACAGTTGATAGGCTTTCTATATTAACAAGGTAACCATATATCCACACTACGCTTGTGGTTTTCAAGTTTCTTCGATGACAAAAAATATATTCCTATATCATATTGAATTTATCTAATAGAAGTGTTATCTATGAGAGCTTATATCTCGAAAATATATCTTGTAAGGAAATTATGACGAATAAAGTTAAAGTGATAATATATCTTAACATTAAGTGGATAAATACTTAACAACGTTCAAACAATGTTTTATGTTTTACAAATATACAATTCAATAATCTAAATTTGTACCTTTCTGTTTATAAACAACCAAGGAATTGACATTTTAAATATTTACACATTGTGTGACATTCGGTGTGACTACAGATAGCAAAGCTACGGGAACGGAAAGTTGAAGGTTCATAAGTTACGGAGATAAGTAAAGATAAAAATATAATTTTTAATGTTTTAATAAAATCTAGGGTTTCGAGTATTCACACAGTTTTCAAAATTTTAATTCATTCATATGAACTATTTGTGAAATTTTCAAATCAAAATATATATAAAGTCAGAAAGGGTAATAAGCGCTGCTACTGAAGACAGAACGCCTATGGCAAAATAAATTTTATCGAAGCTGTCCGATGACAAATGTTGGATATTTGATATGGAAGACTGTTCTCGTTTATTGATTTTCTTAGATTCCTCGTATACCTAGAAACAGTTTTAATTATATGAGATTGTTAAAATTAATTACTTAAATGTTTATGCAAATATTTTGTGGATCTCGTATGAAAAAACGTAGAATCATTTATAGTTTTACTTATGACGATAAGTGTATCGTCATAAGTAAAACTATGTATATATATAAAATAGTGATTTTACATATTGACGGTACATTAAGATAACTTTGAATTATTTTTAATTGGGTCGACCTTTTCGAATTTAAACATAAAAATCATAGAACCTTATTTATTTATACAAACAATTAAAACTTCCTTTCTATTTTTCCTCGTAATTGTATAAATTATTTCTTAAATTAAATCTGAACACTAAAAGAACGTAGAATATTTATCAGTGTTTAAGTTAACTATTAAAATACTTTTTATGTAACTATTTGCATTGTTTCTTTTATGCTGAAGCCACATTCTAAGTGTAAATAATATTCTTAGAAAAAATATGATTTCTATGTACCGCAAAAGAACAAACCAGAACAACTCCCGTAAAACCCAGCAGCATAAAACCGGTGAACAAGAAATATGCATGAACAAATATATACAGCTCCTCGTCGACTGTGGAAGATATGATCAATCCGATAGGTATCACAACTTGCGACCACACGGTTCCACCGACTAGCGTCTGCTCGTCTCGATATTTCGGTCTACTGTCTATTTCTGAACCAGCCCAAAGCCCACCAGCTGTCATCACTATGCCCAAACTGCAAAACTTTAGTATAGTGCTTGGTATATTCAAAACCATTTGTTCCAAACCACATCTGTCTCCCAGTTCTTGATATGTTAATCCTATTTAATAATTCTATTTATTTTAACTTCGGTTTCCATTGTGAATATATCCCATTACCGTCTGTAAAGACTGTTCGCTGCACGTGTGGTAAAATCACAGTGTAAATAGGAACACATTCATAAATTATTTATCTCTTTTGTTATTTAAATTGTCCTAATATAAATATGGGTTACTATTCGTAATGCTTTGATTGTTGACACGTTACTTCTCTAACACGTGTCAAAGAACTTTGGATTAAGTAATGAGTTTTTATATAAAATATATATATATAAGAATGTCAAAAAGATTCTAAAATTATAAATAGTACAGTGTATCTCATAAAATGATAATAAATATATTATTAGCAAATTGAACGGTCTCTGGATTACCAAAATTCTTAGTATCTAGTCACGACTTTGTTCCTTCACGAATCCCTCTTTATATAGGTCTGTTTAATATTCTCATAGTATGACAGTGGCGGAATAGTATAGAGTACTGTTAGCAAAACAAGAAATTTTAAGTGCACAGGCAATGATAACATGATTATATGAATTCGTTCAAATAAAACTAAGATTTTCGGATACACTACGCGATTATATTTTTTGGAAACAACAAACAACAGACGAGATGAGTCGAGACGAAAGTAAGATGAAAGTTATCCGAAAGTCTTAGTTTTATTTAACATGATCACAGTCAAATTAAGACACTGTTTATGTTTGTTTGTCGCATAGAATTTTGAAATTACACAATATAATTTTTTCAATAATTAAAATTATACATACATTCACGTGTTGAATGTCCAAATTTAGACATGTAGTGGGTGTATTTAATAATTATATCGGTAAGTAAAATATCATAATAGTGTTTTTAAATGGATATGATATAAAATTATTGCTTGTTTTGTCATAAACTATACATACTTTTTAAATAATAGACTTCCGCTTTTTGAATGTGCGTAATATGAGTACATATGAATATTTTTGTTTTGGTACAAAGAAGGTATTTTTATACTTGACACCTGAGCTACATCGTTTCAAATTTGTTTTTAAATTTAAATACATTAAATTTTATTTTGTTATAATTCGAATGTAGGTTAAGAATTTTTAAGACGGCACATGAGAAAATATTAAATGCTTAGAATATATAGGATTACATCTCCGTGATATCTATCAATAATATCAATAAATATATATTATATTATAAAATAATTTAATATATAATAAGTCCCATACAATTTTTTTGTGACCTTGCTTTTAACAATACCATTTGAATGAACAGAAACCATTTTATTTAAATACGTCACTTAAGTAAATGATCTGATTTAAATAACGATTCATAGATATTAATTATATTAGAGTGTATTCAATGCACCATAAATATAATAGCCTCAAACTATTGTCAACGATTTATATTGGAAGGTTTAAAAGGTTTGCTTATCATCATTCCCTGTTTTGATCTGTTCCCTGCTGATGTTCAATTATGATGTACAGGAATATTATATTTCTTTTATGCGTCCACGTCATCTGTACAAAATATGTTACAGAAAGGAAGGATTACGTAAGTTATATAATCGGTTTTTAAATACATTGAAAGAAATAATATATTATACATTTTGCATGACAGCTGTTAAAATATTGATCCAATGTTATTAAATTCACTTATAAAAGTCCATAAATTAAATAAACAATTAATTAATGACTGGTATTTGAACCTAGGACCTTGTCCCAGTCTACAATTAGAAGCTTTAAGATTACATAAATCTGTTTACGATATAAATTTTAATAACAGACCTTACAAATTCCTGGTATTTTATTATGGAAAGTTTTGTCAAAATTTAAAAGATCTGCGAAGAAAGTTTTCGCTTAACTCTTATTTATATGTTATCTCAATTCTAAGAAACTTTCTAACTAAGGTTCAGTTGTTTAGTACTTTAATTTACTTGTTTCACCGTTTTTATTTAGAAAATTGTGTCTGCCCTTAACTAGCTTCCACAGAGTAACTGAATCTATCAATATCTAGAAGCAATCGCTGCTAAGAGGTAATTTTCCCTTACGTTTTATCGCAAATTTTCCAGTCACATTATTAATTTTATCATTTACAGGGTGAATTTAAACTTCTAATAACGGATTTCAATATTTGTAGAGGACCAAAGCGCGTTGATTGCAACCATTTCACTACAAAAATAGAAAACGGAACTAATCTCTTAATGAGCCTTGACATAAACAAGGATTTTGTACCAAACAGGGTAATAAATATATTCTATATAATTCTTTTCACACTACTATAAAGGAAATAACCTCAGTTCACTGTACTACAGATTTAACTTTTAATTTAATTATATATAGAACATTTAGATATATTGTTTATACATCTATATAAAATTATATATGCGATATTGTGTGGTATTGGGTCTACACATAACATATAAAAACCGTTATAGAAAAACAGTTTTAAAATAAAGCTCGTGAGTAAGTAGTTCTGTATTTTGTATGGCAGATAGAATATTTTATTTGTATTTATTTTATTCTAAAAAATTGTAGGATATTGTTTGTTACGAAAATTCCAATTATTGTCATATTTTTTTCAGGGAAAAATTGAAGCGATGATGAATGATAAACCTTTTATAAGATTGCAGATGAAAAAACCATGCGACCATCTCTTTATGAGACCGTTGTTTCAAGCTATTCTTAACGTTGGTCCAAACTGTCTAGTTAAAAAAGTGAGTTTAATTTGGTTAATAGCAATTCATGACGGGTAATGATTTGTAAATGACGAACAAGAATATACCGACAGAGTGTCTTCATCTATAGTGTATGTTGTTTGTTGCATGACAGGGGAGGTGTGTTAAAATTCTAGAAATTTCCGTGAACCTGCACCGGTTCACCTTTGTTGCGACGACAGGCATTTTTTTTTCAACCGTATGGAAAAGTGATCCGGCTTGTTAGATTGTATCAAGTAGTCATTAATATGTGTAATATTGCACCTGATGATAAGTGGAAATGAAGCCATGTATGTTAAATACTCTGTTTCCGTTTTCCCTTGAATACCTTCAAATAAGTGGGACGAATAACAAACGCATTCAAACTGAAAAATTAAATCGTAAAATTCCTGGGTACAGTCCCTTGTAGTCTACAAAATATCGACAGTTTGAATATTTTATGCTTGCGGTCGAGGCCTATACATTGGTTTTCACTAACTTGTGACCTGTGCTAAGCCTTTTTCACAATTATTCTCTAGAGTTGTCTTCTATATCTACTAAATGATAATTGATATTCACTATTACGATCCCTGTCTTCTAGGTGTGCATTGGGTGTCTGATTAAAATTACGTACCATAATCGTACAGGGTATGAACCTAATTGAAATCAGCCGATAATGATTCTCGGGATTTCTTTATCTTCCTTTTTTAGTTAAACGTACCAAGTTGGCAAGCTTCCAGTATTTAGGCACTTCGGAATTAAAAAAATTACTGCACGAAGGTTTGGTAGAGAATTTGGCAACGTGTTAGTTAATGCAGACAAGATTAGACTTCTTAAATGCTGTTTTGTACGCCTTGGTCCCTTGATTAGACTTGTTCTTTTCAGCCTCACCACTTTCGATTATCGCCAAGGGGAATAATTGTACACGGGTCTTAAGTGATATAGAAAGCTTTTCCACATCGACACACAAAACATAATTTGTAATTAGAAAAAAAAAAACTTTTGAATCAACAGAAAACGGTTCAACTAATTTTAATTTCAATTTTAGGGTAAATATAATCTTAATATCGATATTCAAGAGGTGGCAACCAAATACTACGGCGGCATGTTTATCTACGGGAATCTATCATTTAAATCTGTGTTTTATAACGACGAGTGCAATTTATCGTGTACGGTTATAGAAGTAAACTTTTCTCCTAAAAACAATAAGACTAGCAATTAATTTTAATTTATTAAACTATTTGTTTTATTGTACAAATTAAGTTAATTATATTAAATATATGCTGGAAATAATTTTTTTTGTTGGCTATCGTTGTAAGTACTCTAACATTATCCTTATATCTTAAAACAATAATAGAACTTCCAAGCAGTATGATTCGTATCTGGTATCTTGTATGTCGTGATAGCCTGGACGTTATCCGACCGCGACCGTGACGGCGCGGGTCCCAAACCTGGCAAGTACCAATGTGATTTTTCGTAGTCATATGTACTTTCTAACAGTATTTAGACACCACTGATAGACGGTGAAGGAAAACATCGTGAGGAAACCTGGACTTATAATTTCGAATTATAAATTTGAAATCGCCAACCCGTCTTGAGCAAGCGTGGTGATTAATGCTTAAAACTTTCTCCATGTGAGAAGAGGCCTTTGCTCAGCAGTGGGCTTTCGATAGGCTGATGATGATGATGATGATGATCTTGTATGTAGATAAGCAGCGTATGTAGCGATAAAATGTGATTGAATTACAAAGTAACAATGTAAGAACATTTACGGAAAGTCTATAAATTAAAATTAATTTCTTGTTATTTGATTTTAATGTAAAATGTTATTTTTGTTATTGCTAAAGCGGATAAAAGATTTTAAAATGCCCTACTTTTAAGATTTTTTATTCATGACAAACCATTAATATTCAAAGAGTATCCAGAGCCGACACTGTGTAAGAGAATTAATTTTGTGTTAGTTTATTCTTCTTACCATCATTTATACAAGTATCACGAAAATAGACTTATTATTTTTTTTGTTCAATAGTTAGTCTCTCTTTCCTGGTAGGGCCGTACTCTCCGAAAATGTACACAATGCTAAATTATGAGCTAATGGAAGGGTTACTGGTAATTGGTATTATCTTTAACTTGTACATTCGGTCTCATTGAGGTACTTCTCCAATTCTTCTCCCAACGTTTTCTCATTTATGTCCTTATACTACATTATCTTTGATTTAAGTAAATAGTAGCGGCGGTACATCGTGACGACCAAGCATGATCGTTAATGCGTGACTCTTAATCCATTGTACTTTTCAAAAAAATTCCTAAAAATCTTATATATAAAAATAATTTTTCCTTAATAATATGTACTATCCCCAGAAATCCCCAATGAGAAGGAAGAGTATGTTTCTGACTGTGAGGAAATTTCTAACATATCTGTTAACAAAAAATTCGTTATCGCTTTTAATGAGTCTAACAAGAAAAACACAATTACATAATACGTTAGTACCTTCACGCTTGTTTTCAGTTTATATGGAAAACTACAGATTATAGTGCTCTTGGTAGTTTATATAGTCAATTTAAAAACAAAATTTTTAGCTTTTGGCATTAATGATCATATTATATCAAGTCCTTCTCGAATGTCGATTTTAATATCTGCTTGTAAGGATTTAGACTTGTATGAACTGCTTTCTAATACTTATATAAAAGGTGATTTTAAAGATAAGTTTTGCAATATTACCTTTTGTTTTGATTTGGTTTCATACAAAAATATTGTGGGCCGTTTATATCATAATCAACAACTTCGTTTATCAGGGAAATTGTGATAACTCTTACTTACATGATAATAAGCGTTATATCTTACATAGGCATATATTTACGTTATTGAAAACCGTAAGCAATGCTTATTTTTTTTATTATATACTCCCTCATTAGAAACCAAATGTATTTTTAAGCTATCGTCGTTAAATTTGTTTTGTAAGGAACTTGTATGTTTAAACTTTAAGAAATTTAAATCTTTATCTTAGGTTTCATATATGTACATGTAAGCAAACTCTGTGTATGTTCATGAAACTGTTTTACACAAATCATCATGACAAAATTAAGATACAAGCAAATATATAATTTGTGTAATGTATAATAAGGATAAAATTAGACTGCAGATACTGAACACTAGATTATATTCACCGTATGTGCTGTATAATTATATTCGGCTTCACGCTATCAAACATTATACGTTTGAACGCGGCGGGTGACTGTCGTTTCCACTCCAAATTACTCATAGGAAATACAAAACGAGAATGGCCAACGTAGAAATCAAATATACAAAGGTAAATATAAAAACTATTTGTTACATTTAAAACATCATATTTAAATTATTTATTCGTTTAAATTTAAACATTAGTCAAAAAGAATTAAGTTTGTGACGTCTATGGCAGTAGATTTATTAAAGATTTACAATAGGTGACTAGAGATATTTGTTTATTAGAGATGTTTGTCTAAATAATAGCTAGCTATAAATTTTAAATGGAATTATTATATGGAATGCAGAGAAGAAATAAATTTATCATCATTAACACAAAAATTATGAATAAAAACATATATCATAACATTAGCGTATTTTGTAGATTTCCACATAGTTAGATATTTGAAATTTCTTTGATAGAGTTTAAAAACGCCCTGATTTTAAATTATTTACCGACGTGTTTTCTCCTAATAGTAAAGATCTTTTTTTATATCAATAATAAAGATCTGAAACAATAACCAAATACATAAATTCTTTTTAGAAAATTTTACGCCGGAAACATGAAATTTTATTTAGTAATTAATCCTTATCCAATAAAAATATGCAATATATGAATACTGTTATCGGTTTGAAACGGCGTATAAAATGACATAGCTTCGTTGTGGTTTTTCAAAACATTCGCGTTTTATTGGATCAATTGTGTTTTATTAAATAAACGCTCGCCATTCGTAGAATAGATCCGAACAATACCTACTACGTAACTTGAATCATTCATGTCATAGGATCGCCTATTGTTCCCGCCGGGATGTTCGAAACTGGTTTTACTGTACAAAAAATAAAAGTTAAAGGAGTTAGTATTCTTTATTAACGATCTTCCCTAACATAACATTTGCATAGATATCATTGTGACATAGAACGTGTTTACTTTAAATATTATCGGTGTATTACTCAGAATGACTTTCAATTTTCAAGTTCGCTTTATAGATAAGTATAATGAGCGCTTAGACGATGAAAACTTTAGATATAAAAAAAAAATTAAGTAGTTGATTGTAATTTCAAAATCTCTAGAGTGATTTTTTATTTAATAAATTTATTTTTTGTCTGTATTTTCGTTCAAGAAAACTGCAATATATGAGTCTTGTAAAACTTTATAGATAAACTTAATCACTCGCCATTTTTTTTATAATTATACGTTAGAAATATCGTACCCTTGTTACAATAACATAAAAATTTTGTTATTACATTTTAATGTTTTTTTTTTTCTTAAAACGCAATTTTTTCCTGTTTATAATCTAGACATGTGTTTAATGTAACATTGGAATTAATAATTGAACCTGTTATTAATCACCTATGACAAAAAAAGAACCTCAAAGTATTTTTTGATTTTATTTTGACGGTATGAGTCCAAAGGTTAAGTACAGTGCCAAGGTAATGAATTATTTCAAAAAATGTTTTTTATAAATGACATTTATTACGAAGCTTTTAGTTATCCTGCCAATAATGAGAATATTTGCATGTATGAAAAAATGAATCTGTGTGTGTGTGTGTGTGTGTGTATTTGGGCGTACGAATATGATATATGTCGATGTGTGGATGTATGGATTATATGATATATGGATAACTTTTTTATACCGTAACAGTTGCAAAAAAGCGTGCGGCCCTCCTTATTAAAGGCAGTCAACGTAGTACATGGACGCCAGCGATATCGGGGGTATTGTTTGCGTTTAGCTCTTGAAGAACCCTATATAGTAGTACTTGGGAAAAACTCGTTAGGGAGTTTATTTCATAACGCCAGCGTGTTCTCCTAGGGTTGGTTGAGGGAATGTGCTGACACTGTGAGACCATGATTAAAGAGGTCTTTTTTAAGGTAAAAGCACAAACTAGTGTTTAGCTTGTGTTCTGCACTTTCACGTAAAACCTACTTAAAAAACGTTTCAATGATATAGCGTAGAAACCAGAATAAGATATAAGCTATAATTTATCATGGAATTTGGAGTATTTCCCAAAGGATCATGACATAACAGTTGTATTATATAAGAAGTCACGTGACTTTCATTTGTTTGGTTTTATACCAACGTCCCTGAACCAAGTTCATATGGTCAGGTGGAAAAAGTAGGGAGCAAAAGCTAGTTTACATCTTTTCATATAATAAATCTGGATTGAATCTACTTGTTTTATTATATTCCATTGAATATAATTGTAAAATATATATCATGTTATAATCATTAATAAATTAAATGTCAGGTACAAAAACAAGTGTCGCACAAAACATTGAATACCTTAGTTAAAGTCTGAAGGTGACAGTTATAGTTCTTATACTTTTGTTCTGCAAATGATTTATTTATGAAAACTATATTTATCTTTTATAAACATAAAATACATATAAACAATTTTTATTATCATTTCACTCCCTAATCACATTCACTTGACAGATGACTTATTATATAATGTTATCGTTGTAGTTGTTTATCAACAATGAGTTCGTGGATGCCGTGAGCAAAAAAACATTCCCTACCATCAATCCTCAAGATGAATCCGTTATATGCCAAGTTGCTGAGGCCGATAAGGTAAATATTTATTTTTTCCTTACAAGTTAATAATGGGCTCTCTTATTCGGATGTTTAACTTTAATGTTAAAAAATCAAATAGAGCCGGCATGGCATATGTTTCTTATTCCTGTCACAACATAATTTGGGATTTAATAAAATTTAAGTTTACTTGCAATATATGGGTAAGTTTACAAATTAAATTTAATGCTAAAATATCCGTTATATGTTTAGGCTGATATTGACTTGGCAGTGTCTGCAGCTGTCAAGGCATTCCATCGTTACTCCGAATGGAGGAAGCTTGACGCGTCAGAAAGGGGCAGATTACTTCTCAAATTAGCTGACCTAATTGAGAGAGACGCCAACTATCTGGGTAAATTGGAAACATTGGACAATGGAAAACCAGTCGCCCAAGCCATTGGAGAGGCCATATGGTCTACTAATATAATAAGATATTATGCCGGAAAAGCTGATAAGATATTGGGAAACACTATTCCGGCAGGTAGGTCATTTTTTTTTTAATTAAACCGTAATAATTCCCAACTACATTGAAATTCCCAAACATATATTTGTCATAGTTAACTTATGGCTTATTTAAGCATATTTATTTTTGTAAGGATTATAATAATTAAGATAAACGTTAAATCTTGATTTTGTTTAAGACGGCGAAGTTCTCTCTATGACACTCAAGGAACCAGTTGGAGTTTGCGGTCAAATTCTACCATGGAACTACCCGATTCCGATGTTCGTGTGGAAAATAGCTCCAGCTCTTGCAGCAGGTAGTAATCGTGTAATGTTTTCATAGGGACCACGTCCAAAAAAATATTTAATTAAAAGAGAGACAACAATGAGAAGTAATGAAAGGAATCTTTCAGCAATACTAAAGAAAACAGGAAAATGAAAGGAGGTAAAGAATTATAGCTCAATTTTTTTGTCCTCAGGTTGCACAGTGGTTGTAAAACCAGCAGAACAAACTCCACTCACTGCTTTAGCTTTAGCTGCGTTGGTTAAAGAGGCTGGTTTTCCCCCCGGCGTGGTTAATGTTCTCCCCGGCTATGGACCTACAGCTGGCGCAGCCCTTACAAGCCATCCCCAGGTTGACAAAATGGCCTTCACTGGATCCACTGAAGTAAGTTTTTGATGAAATGATAAGTAATAAGCAAGAGTGTATATGACTATAATTCAGAATTTTAATGACAGACAGTTTGATTATACTATTAGATTTAGCTAAATAAAGTTAAATCTGATTTGGAGGATATTAACATAAAAATTATAAAAACGTAACGAATCAATAACTTAAAATAGATAATAGTAGTTAAGTAATTTATGAAACAAATATCATGAACTTAGGTTGGCCGCATCATCATGAAAGGCGCTAGCGAGGTCAATCTGAAACGTGTCACCCTTGAATTGGGAGGAAAAAGCCCTTTGGTCGTCTTCAATGATGCTGATGGTAATTTTACATACATATATATATAATTTATAGAATTTATCTTACATGTGTTGCTTTGTTTTTGGTTACATACAATTTATATTAAAAAAAAAATTATTACTTCCTAATTTGTTGACTATATGTTTATTTTAATATATTTAAAAAAACAGTTGTTATAATACTGGCTAACGTTTTCAACATATTGGAAGAGTTAATGAAATTGTACAATAGAAAGTATCTTAAATTGCTGTTAAAATACAATGTTCTCCACTTGTAGTTGATAAGGCTGCGGAAATCGCTCATCGTGCTGCTTTCGCTAACGCTGGTCAATGTTGTGTTGCTGGTACAAGAACATACGTCCAATCTGGTATCTACGATAAGTTTGTTGCGAAAGCTGCTGAGATAGCTAAGAAGAGATCCGTTGGTAACCCCTACACAGATGTCCAACAGGGACCACAGGTATTTTATAATTTACTCAAAATTAATTGCTTCAAAAAATTATTCATACAAAAAAAAATCCATCATATTCCAATGATAAATAAAAATAAAATGGGTGGAAATGGATTATCACGATTTGAATTTCATATAGTCTTATTTATTCCAATGAAAAATAAAAATTAAATGGGTGGAAATGGATTATCACGATTTGAATTTCATATAGTCTTATTTGATACGCAAATTAAAAGCTTATCTTAGCTGAATCTTAATTAATGAATTAAAGAAATACATCTTCTGTATTGGAACGAACATAGAATATATAACAGAACTGACAAGCTTAACTTCTAATGTTGAAATTACAAACTGAAACTAACCTTATCATAATTTATAAACTTTTATCATAATAGCATAATGTTATCTGTCTCGACAACAACTATCGGTACAGAGTTATATTATCTCTAATATGGTGATATATTGAAGTAAATATTTTAAAATTATACAACTATTATGTAGTGAACTTATTTTGTTTAGTTTTATTATTCTTATGATAAGTTTATCATATATATTTTTTTTGTTTTTACGTTATATAAATATGAACAATTTATGTACTATGCGCTTAAAAGTGTAGTGAAGTAATATTCTGATCAGAAACACTAAGACAGCCTTTAGTTAAGTATGATGTATGTTTCTTTTTCAGATCGACGATGAAATGTTCACAAAAGTGATGGGTTACATCAACGCTGGTAAGAAGGAAGGCGCGAAGTGTGTTGCCGGAGGTGATCGACACGGTAAAGTCGGCTTCTTCGTTCAACCGACTGTGTTTGCTGACGTTACTGACAATATGAAAATAGCCAGAGAAGAAGTAAGTGTCTTATAAGAAACATTAATCTGAAATTTTAATATAACCCTTTAATTAATATCTTTAAAAAATTTAAAAACCAACGAATGAATCAATGCGGTTCACGTTTACAAAGAGTGTGAGAGTTAAACGAAATTGACTTCTAAGGTCACATGTTTACTGAACCGCTTAAAATATGTATTAAAAAATGTACAAGTAAAATGAAAATTTCAGTACAAGAGCTAGTTTCGAACCTGCAATGTCAACTATTTTTCATTCTATATTTAATATTTGAAATTTAGTTTGTGTTAGATTAACGTTACTTTAATGTGAAAAACAAAACTATACTAAGTTCATAAAAGACTTTAATGAAAAGTATATAATATTATAGTATATTTAGATATTTGATAAAAATAAGACCCAGTATTAGTAAACTTCCTACAGAGATATGAAAAAAAATCTATAAAAAAAAAATTATCTGTCTGTAATAGATCTTTGGTCCAGTTCAAAGCATCTTAAAATTCGAGACATTCGAGGAAGTCATTGATCGTGCGAACGATTCCAACTACGGTCTCGGAGCTGGAGTCATCACCAACGACATCACATTAGCTATGGCTTTTGTGAGACACGTCCGTGCTGGCAGTGTTTGGTAAATTTATTTGGACACAAACTAAAAATACGTAACCGAAGTAATGTTAACATGCAGAGCACATCTGGAAGAATAGATCTTTTTTGCAACTATATTAACAACGGCTCAGCTTTCACTCAAAAATCAAAAATGTTTGTTGAACTTCTTTACTTAATAGAACTTAGCTATATAAGTGGTAGTAAAACTTCATACAAAACAGTACTGTCGTACATAAGATTTTTCTGTTGTCTTTATATTATTCACACAAAAATCTGCCTCCATTCAGTTTTAATGATTAAACAACTCCTAACCGGTACAATATTTCCAGGGTTAACACTTACGAGCACGTTGCCCCACAAACACCATTCGGCGGT
The DNA here is from genome assembly GCF_018135715.1 of Danaus plexippus. NCBI lineage: Eukaryota > Metazoa > Arthropoda > Insecta > Lepidoptera > Nymphalidae > Danaus > Danaus plexippus. Next base: position 6,059,125 of record NC_083538.1, read on the forward strand.
TTTAGGGAATCGGGTATTGGTCGTGAATTGTAAGTATTTAGAGTAAAATTTCTATTATTATTAAATTATATTTACTTAATTCATATTATAGGCGTTGTTGTTTTTAAGTTCGTTAAGTCATAATTGCTCTACGATTATGATCCAACTTCTTAAATTGAATATTTTACTAACATTATTTATTACCGTTCTAGGGGTGAGGATGGAATCATGCAGTACTTGGAGAACAAGACCGTTACAATTAGTCTACCAAAAGCACCCATTGCATAAACTGATAACCCCGTACGAATTATGTTTCAAAAATTATCTAAACCGGAATATATTTTGTATACCTTCACATTTTCTAAACGTATAATATGAAACGTTTATAGAAAGGTAATAAAAAAATAAATAAAATATTATTTTTTTCTTAATTCTTCCGAACCTGTTCTTCTTCAGGCAATGGATGAAAGTTATTGGAATGAATTAATTTATTTCAATGATTAAATGTTTTTTTGGTTTCATGGGATCTCTAAGCTAGACGCACTTTGTCTGTAATCGTAAGCATTTAAAAATAAATTTCTAGAAAACTGTCTTATTTAGACCAAACAAAATCTTAAAGTTAAACTTCTCCGCTTAATTATTGGAAAATGGATATACAATTCTATTGTCAGATATCCAAATACCGTAACAAACTGTTTACCGATAAGATATCCGAATAGGTATAAATTTTGATTTCAATCCGTGTAAAACGTGGGACATATGTAATAATTCACAATTATTCATAGTACATACGAACGTTAAAAATTGACTGCAATATTAAAACCATGGATCGTTTTCACTAGTAGTTTATTATATTTATAGGAACTCTACACGGAAGAGACTATTAATGTCTTATTCGTTGTGAAACGATCCAAACCAATCTGTCGAGCGCCTTACATTACTTCAAATAAGGAAGTAGTAAAAATCATTATCAATAACTATACCGCTTTATATCAATTAATTACTTGCCAAATGCCAATCTATCAAATTTGCAATTCTTAAAAAGGTCAAAAGTAACGCAAAATATACAGGGGGCTTTATAAAAATAGATTATTTAGTTGTGTCTATATTTAAATTTATATCAGTTGGCAAGTACCATAGTATACGTAATTAAATTATGTATTATATCCGAACACGTAATTGATGTACCGAAGCTGAAAATAGTTTAAAGGAACTAACAATGACTGTGACGATTTTATTTTAACAAATCTGCTAATAAGGCTTAAAATAATTATAATAGTAGTAGTGGGCCAATGCCCACTATATTGGGCCCCATAATAAAACAGTCATCGTCCTTATTTTATTTATAAGTAAAAAATATAATGACAGCATCTAGCTAATAATTAGTATTTTTAAGCCGATTTATTACAAGAAACTCGAAGTGAAAGAGAAATAGTATATTTATGAGAATATACAAGAACAGGTTTAAAAAATATATTTTTTAAACTAACGTCATTCTTAAATATAGCGGCCCATTCTTAAATATAGCGGCCATTCAAGATAGAGAAACAAGCGGCCTTGAGGTTTGCAAGTTATTAATAGATGGAAATGAACAGAGTAAATATTGTAGGAAATCAGAAGAGTCAATAAGACTACATATATTTGTATTGGAATTCAAATTGCATCAGTTAGAACAAATGATTTTAGATCTTAGGTATGTTGGCATAAAATTCTTTTTCTATACCCTTGGTATTTACACTTCGATTTTTTTATAACCAGCGAAATCTTCGAGTTCAAAAAATATTCAAGAATACTTTAAACAACACTATTATATGGAAGAATGGCAATATTGGACTTTTTGAATATATTCATCTAGAACCGGCTAGGTTAAATATTAATCAGTAGTCAAAAATATAGCCAAGGTCGCATATTTAGGAGAAACAAAATTATGTAATAACAATTTAATTGGTTGAAAAAGATTTGATTTAAATTATACCAATTTACAATGCTATATAAGTTACACTGCAAATTATATGCAAGAAGTCAATAAAGGTAGATTGTGAACCTCTTTTTTACTGTCCCAGGTGTTTGAAATGTTAAAATGTAAAAAAAATCAATAAGAGGTAGTATGTTGTTTTGATTATAAGTAAATTATTTTTTCTTTTCATAATACGCTAGGAAGAAAGTAGTCCGATACTCTGATAAGTCATTTATATTAGCAGCTTCGTTTGCAGGCGAAACATGTGCATTTTTCCATTTCCAGATGGAAACGATGGAAATGAGGTCACTCAAACGCAATAATGATACAATTTAGTTCAAAAACTAAGAACCAAACGTTGTTTAATTAAGATAATATAGTATAATCCACAGAGATGTTAGATGGTATTCTCGTAACAATATTTGTATTTAAATTCATATAAAATTATTTAAACCTAAAAATACGTGAGCTGGAGCAGAATTAGAATATTGAACGTTTGAAATATCTAAAAATTTCTTCCTTTCCGAAATACCAGACTTGAAAAATTTAAATTATGATAATAAGTATTTAACCATTCTTGTTAAAAAAATGTATATAGCCACAACGTATTGATCAGAATAAAGTAATTGAATTCGTTCCTAGATACATAAATAAAGTAATAAAACTATATACCTAAGTTTAACCAACTATTTTTAGAACTACACGAAATTCTAGATTAAATGATAGAGTATGCCTTAATCTGATGTCTAAGTTACGTTACTGTAAAGGTTAACTAAAATAATCAAAGAAGTTTTTGCTTGTAAGAGCAACAAACATCCCTATATCTATACATTAAAATTCACACACAAGCTTTCGAATTTATAATATTAGAAGGATCTAGACCAAATTAAACAACCTCTATGTAGAGTATAGACTTTCACTAGTTAGACTTCTAAGATGTTGGGATGTTTGTATTTTGTGAATCTAAGACTATCATTTAAGACTATGTGGCTGTGCTATGTATGTATGTAGATTCAGTTTAACTTGTGAAAGTCTACACTCTACAGAGAGGTTGTTTGATTTTGTTTATAATATAATTCGTAATATTTTTGCATTAAATTGATCATACGCATTAGGAGTTGCGAGGTTGGGCGCGGTAATCCGGCACAGTAGCCGGGCGGCCCGGGAGTGAATTGGTGAATTGCTACAGCAGGTCCCAAATCACCCTAAATACGGGCAGGAAGGGAAGCCGGGGAGTTTTAGTGGGTATTCCCAGTGCAATACCATCAGGCGCTGGGCGATCCCCACACAAAACTCACTGTCGATCCAGGGTAGTGAGCAGTCTGTAAGAGGATTTCTCCCCGAAAAAAAAAATGGAGTTGCGAGGTCAATAAAATATTTAATGGTCAAATTAAATTTTATTTTAGGAAAGACAAAATAAAATTGTAAGTAAATGAGTATTGTGTAAACATTAAACAATAATTTTATCAAATTACATGACAATATAAATATAAGGCGCCAATTATCGGTTTTTTATATGGAAAAGTTGCATAAGGGCGCTATCTGCAATTGGTGGTCCTATACTATAGTAACTCTTCATATTTCGGCGTTTCCCTGACAGGTGCATGAATTCTCAACATGTTAAATATGTACATAATGTTGAGGGAAATTCTGATAAAATATTGAAAATTCGCCTGCGTTCCCTTGTTTATAATTATTTATTTAATTTATAAACGTTGACAGATCCAAAGTTTTCTTTTTTATTGAAATTTTAACATTTGCCCGTAACAGTTTATACTTAAATTACCTACTTTCCTTAAAATCCTTCAAATAACTTTTGTTGAAATTTACGTATGTAAAATTAAAACTTTATTACGATATCGGAAAATTTTTTCATCGATAAATTTGTAATTTAGAATTTCAGAATATCTTTTTTTTCAATGTACGAACGATTTGTCACAGACTAAATGTCACTTAATGGAAAAAAGGGAGGCGTTGGTTTTCTATTGTGATTTATTACAAACAATTTAGTCTCAGTTTTACAATACTGTAGTGTCATTTAGAATACTATGTAGTTAACATTTGAAATCATAATTTAAAATGTTATCTTTTATTTTAAACACGCAATTAATATAGATATCAACAAAAACTGGTTATCTAGTTTTCAACTTATCGAAAAATCTGTAGTTAATACTTTAAAATATAAAACATATTTCAATTTTTACTAAATTTCTTTTGATTCTATATTGTTTTTTGTTTTTCTGTGCTAATCGCCTTTTATTCTGCATTTTTCGATGCCTGTCAATGCTTGATGCCGCTCCTCGAACCTATGTCCAATTTAATTTACCATAATTTTGTCGCTAAGGATTCTTAACTAGATTAAAATAGATCAATCGGTAACCCCTACATCGACTTGCAACACACATTCGACGGACTACGGGTATTTGATAATATAATTTAAAAAATATCGCTATCATAAATGGTTCATACAAACAATAATGCTCACTTTTAAATGAAAAAATAAAACAATACTGTAATTTAAAAAAAAGCTTTTATTTATTTCTTACAATTAGATTATACCCGTAGTTTAGCTAATTTAAAGTTTGTATTGAGTTTGTCTGTTTCAAATAAGCATTACCATAAAACATACGTACCTGTCTGATATTATAAATGAATATCAATCAATACAAAGCGCCTTGCTTATTATGTAATGATTTATGTTTTCCATAAACATTTTATATTTCCAGGGTTAATACACACAAACACGTTACTCCTCATAACATTATTCGGAGGTTGATTTAATCAGGTATTGGCTGTGAAATGTAAGTAGAGTTGTTGAAAAATTAAGAAAGTTCCGTTAGTTATATTTGTTTAAATCAAAACTGTTTGGCGATAAGATACCCGACTATGGATGACCTTAATGAGTGTGATACTGACGACATTTATTTGGAACACATTTTAGTAATCCTTGTTTTGCTTTTCTATTCAGGGAAGTGGACGGAATCTAGCAATATTTGGAAAAAGGACCATTAAAATTAACCTTCCAAAGACAACAGTTGTATGAACTTAAAAGCTTTATTTATGCTAAATTACAACTTAAACCAAAAAATATATATTGTTAGGTTTTGAGAGATACGGTAGTCTCTACCCGTTTTGTTAACATTCCTTATTTAACATACGTACGCGCAACATATTAAAAAAATAGATGAACATCGCCGGGGCAACATTACTGTATGGACAAAATATCATATAACGAGTGACGTTGTATTATATCCGACCCATCAGGTACAAATAAATTAATATATTTCTGCTTTTTTTTTTAAGTACATATAGATATTTATACTATGAAATTACCTGAGCTATTCAGCTCTTTTTTTTCATCCCGGTAACACATAAACCTAGGCTTTGCTTTTCTTTCCATAACTTTAATGTTTATATAGTCTGACTGCTATGAGAGTTGAGACAGAAAAATATTACAGAAAAAAAAATTCAGTTCAATAAATAAATAATTTATTTAAAACCAAACACTTTATACTATACACAAATAAATATATTTTAATTCAATCGAACGGACAGTTCTGTTGATGGTCCAAACTCACGCAGTACATACCGCGGGCTCTGTGAAAAGAGGTTCATTAATTTTGTTTGTGTTAAATTTAACATGTGGCAACATTTAACAGTCGGCAAGTAACATATGTTTAAATTACACTTTAATGAGATAAATATTAACCTCAGAGAGATAAAAAGTAAAAAAGATATGTCCAAAGGATCTTAAAGAAAATGATGGAACCTTCAAAAGCTACAGCCAATTAGGAAACTAAAAATGTTATTTTTACAATCACCCCCTAACCAAAATATTAAGAACGATCACGAATCAAAGTAAGATGATTCATTTGTTAAGTTATTTCATATCATAGAAAGCTACGGTCACGATCTTCTTATTTTTTTCATTTCTCTTATCGTTAATTATATCTTTTTTAAAGATTCCGTCTATCATTTTACATCTCAAGCAATCGTCGTCTTCTCATTGGAGATGCATCCTTGTTAGTTATAAACATCAGTCTAAATCGTAAAATAAAATAAAACAAAAGAAAAATACTGAAATAATATATCCATGGTGATTTAAAATTTTCAATGATATTAAAATTTCATAACTAGTTCTCTTCCTTTTTGAACACAAAAAAATAATAACACTCCCAAATGCATAAATTCATACATACATCGACACTAAATAATTAAATACTAACGTGTCAGGAACATCGTCTCCAAGCTTCAAGGGTCGTCCTCCAGGGCGAATTCCCCAACGATCCTGTTTCGGACAAGAAGAGTCACAAGGGACTCCCACGATGCGCAACCTTTTACTGACACTCGCAGAGAAATAACAAGCGCTCATGAAATGACTGCATCTGGCTACCCCTAAAAAAGGATAGCTATTTATTATAATTTGAAATTAAAAAAAAATTTAACTTTCTACTAGTCAAATTTATTGTAGAGTGTTCAGATTTCATCAAGAAAAAATACGTACAAAATATATTATTAATATTCGTTTCATTATTGTAACTATTTTATATACAGCATTTATCTTAGTCACGTGAACGAAGTTATTTTGACCAGAAAAAATATAATATTGTGTATAATATAAGATGGCTTTGTTAACGAATATACCAGAACGTCGAAAATTCCTTTTATTAGCGACATAAAGCGTGATATTTTTTTTTGTATTGATAGAGGTTAATTTACTGTGTCGTAAATATTGTTTTTAACTACATCTCAATAATCTTAAATACGTAGTATATTCCAAAAGTATGTGTGAACAGTTTAAATATTACATTGGTTATTTATCTGGCAGAGATGATATGGGTAACAGATTTACCGTCTTTTTTTAACTTGATTTATTTGATTATGTCAAATTTAGTCTTTAAACTTTCACATCCTTCCCAATTCCAGGTCAATCTAAGGTTTGGTTTAATAAAAATACAATATAATCTTTTATTCTACATTATTATAAATCCTATACTTTTATTTGACAGAGCAAGAAGTATGTCAAATGAAAGGCCTTTACTAATTGAATGCAATACTATGAAAATTAAAACTTTAACGCAACATAAGTCATTAAATAAGTTAAACTATTTTAATCAAAATAATTCAGTCAGTATAAGTACCAGTTATAAGTCTTGTCACACCACTCCGAATATCAAAGTATCGTATTGATCAGATACGACAAAAAATGAAAACGTGGGGCGTTGTTTTATCTGAATAAACATGTACATTACCAGCTCATTTATACGCCTCATAGTGCTGTACAAGGAGATACTCGGAAACCTTCGGTTTCGTATAATGTTAACTCGTTTTTTTATTGGAAATAGTATTTATAATAATGTGAGAAATTAGTGGTCGATAAAAACTTTGTAAGCCACCACGATTTCTTTCATAATCTGATCAATAACCTATATTAATGAGTATTGTGGTGTGATAACACTGATAGCTGGTATTTAAGATATACCGAATTATTTGTAGTTGTCGATATATCATCTACTAACTCATTTTATTTTTTCATAATTAATAAAACCATTTAACAATATTGTTTTACTTATTTTTAAAAGTGTTTATGTCGTTTGAAGAATAAAGGATATTTTTTACGCTATTATAAATATTAATACTTCGAAGACAATGATGATGATTATGATTTCCTATGTTACATTTATTGTAATAAAATTTTATTTAAAACTATTTTCTGCAAAGTTTATGACTAACTAATTGATCAGACATCTTATCAATACATAATACATATTGTAAAACAAAGTCCCTCGTCGCGTCTGTCTGTATGTTCGCGATACACGGAAAAACTACTGCACCGATTTTCAAACAGTTATCACCACACGATAGCGTGATTCTCGAGGAAGGTTTTAGTATATAATTTGTTAAGTTTTTATATTTACTTGTGTGTTATATTAACGATATTTTTTGAAAATGTCGGAAAAAATATGAGCCGTCTGAGAGCTTTTAACTAAATCGCTGCCTTAAGTCTTTGAGATATAACAAAATAATATATGGGGGAATTGTGTATCTTATATTATATAATTGTGTATCTTATTAGGTCTCCAGAAAAGTCCGCGGTGGCACATGTTTATACCTTAAGGATAACAGGAAACAGGGGCTGGTACCTAGTTTACAATAATAAAGAAAATAACTGATAATACTGATATTACGAAATATTTAATATAAATTTGTAGTTAAAATATTATTTATTTGTTTAGTATATCTGCAGAGCAGCTCCTATGGCGATACGAGAGTTGACTCCGTAATGAAAACTCCAAACCTTACTATTCATAAATTAATAACTTTGTAGCAGAATAAATTTTACAGTCCCAATTAAATAACATATTATAATATCGTTTATCAAAATTATTACTTTTCATTTTCGTTAAGATTTTCAGAAATAATTATCATATTTCAATAGTTATCATTAGAAGTCCTATCTTTCCTATTTGTTTAATTTTATCGCAATGTAGATTATAGGTATAGTAATATAAACTACCATGTCCCTTAAATGTATAGATATGTAGAAAAAATGTTTATTAGTTCGAAGGAAAATTACACTTACTCATCAAATGACCTTTGCAACCTGGTTGCAACCTGCCACCGTTGACACAAAAATCAGCGTGTCCTATAAGGCCACTTTCTCCTAAAAACCCAGCGTTTGTGTGAACCACTTGGACTACATAAGCGTCTTCTCTGCCGAGACGAAATAATCTTGAACCGTACTCGGCAACCAGAGGTCTAGCGGGGTCAAGACCTGAAATAAACAACCAAATAAACAAGAATTCAGAGGGTTATTTTAACAAACAATATTGACCTTTTAGAAGTTGAATAGGCATTTCTCTTAATTATAATGAATTCCATTCAGCCATTTTGTTGTCTTTCATTTTTCAAATTCATTACCGGAGACCATACTCGCTATAGAATCTAGATAACTCATACATTTAATATTTTTTTATTTGCATTGAGTCGAAAGTTTTACGTTTAAAATTCCCTTTAATGTTCTTATAAAAGGAAAATGAAGATTTTTTATTTAACATAAAATACTTTGGGTTTCTACCAACATATGAGTTGAGGTTAAATTCTCTGCATATTTATTTAAATGACTCTTATTTTTTCGGATCATACTACGCGTATTTTATTATTTTAAAAAACTAAATACTCTCGCGCAGACGAAATCGCGGGCAGACGAAATGTCCGCCTGCCTATGTAACCAAAACGTCGGAGGTATATAAAATACATACAGTTAGTTTAATTTTTTTTTTAAACGTCTCTTAAATAGCTAAAACTTCGACAATTAATTTTTGAGAACATGTTATACCTATTAGAAACGTACACAAACCTTCAGTTTAAATGAACGAAGAGGATGAATTTCATAAATGACTTGAATGCTTAGGTTTGTAATTTTAATTGAATAGGTATAAAAAACTATATGTGTAAATACCTTAAAAGGTTTTGTTACGAGCAGTTCCTTTGAATCTAGAACTTTTGCCTCAAATATCTTTGTGATAGGCTTTATAAATTCCACTGAAATATTAAAATTCTATCCCTTCAGCATGAGTTTAATTAAGTTAAGATTTAAAAGGAATATTAACCGTTTTTATGTGGAAGGGACAATCTTTTCATTACAGTCAGGAAGGGACAATCTTTTCATTACAGTTAAGACGATAATCCTTAAGATTTTAAAACTATATATGAAGAGTAAGAACAAAATGTAAATCACTACAAAAAGCCTATAACTTTTACACTATAGCGTTTAAAGTAAGAAAAGATATTCAGATTCATATTTAAATTTAGAATTGTTTAAATATAAAATAAACATTCAAGTGTATCATAAGAGAGAAGACTGATATTGAAATGCTGATGGTTAGTATGAAATTAAAAAATATATATTTTGTGTGATGAGACTATATAAATTTCACCAACATTTATACTGATTGTAATGGAGCTTTGTATACTATGACGGAATTTTCTATAACGTAAAAATTAACAATTTTGAATGAATGTTGTATCATTATGAAAGAGTTGTTAATATATCGAACAAAACTATTTTAAGGGTCTGTTTTTATATAAAGGACAACATTCAGAATAAAAATATTTAAAGTTATCTATGAACTGTTAACTGACTTTTTTTGAAGATATGAGGGTTGAGGTAATGTAATGACAAGTGACAATTGTTATTAACGACATTTTAGGTGCCGGTCCGGAATTTAAAAATGGTTAAAGTAGAAATAAAATACACAAAGGTACGTAAAATGTTATTATAAAGACATTACTTAGCGTATGTTTGAATTGACAGTGGTATCATAGTATTAGAATTATATAAATTAACACTTTAATTACAAAAGCATACTCATTTAGGAAGATTTTAGATAATATTAAAATTCAATACATAACAACTCATACTTTCAAAGGTTGAAAGGTTTATTTATCTATCAGAATTAATAAAATGAGAAACAAGATTTACTCATTATTCCATTTCATTAAAGTTACAAAAAAAAAATTTGTGAAAATATTTAAAAAGCATTTAATTTAATGCATAAAAATACCTATTAAATATAGATAATAATTATTCTTTCGTATTAATATAAGAAATTAGAAGTAACTTGACTAGATGTAGAATACCGCTGAATTCATTATTAAAAATATACAGTATTTAAATATCTAACAACATCTTTACTTTGGGTGGATTCTCAAGTAGTTTGATAAGATTATGATATTACTGGGTATGTTATATATAAATAATTTTTTTCCCATTGAAACAATGGACATTAACATAACTTCTTTTTTATAAAAATTACCCTCAGTACTAATAATAACATAATCACATGTAATATTTAAAATGTTATTTATCACTTGCAACATATCATAATCAATAAATAAATGCATATTTTTTGGATTAATTTATTACTTGAGTAAAGTAAGCAAAGCAAGTGGAAAGCTATACTAGCTGCTCAGGTTGATCTCGGCAACCAAACAACCAATTGAGTTAAGGTTTTTCGTTTGATAGACTCCTCATCTGGGGTGGTTTTTAGTAAAAACAAAATTTTGATGGGAATACCAATTTTAATGCCAAAAAACGTCCAGAAAAATGGTTTTGTACAAAAATTAAAATGGCTTCATTGAACTCACACTGAAAGCTTTTTGTTTTGGGTGAAGCAAAAAAAATGTGAAAGTGCACCTCCTAGCATTTATATTACCTGATTCATTATTTTAATATATTTTATTTGTAACCTGCTATGTTATAAATGTAACTTTTTGATGTTTAACCTACAATATATAAAATTATATGACTTTGATAATTTATATTTCAGTTATTCATTAACAATAAATGGGTAGATGCTGTGAGTAAAAAAACTTTTCCCACCATAAACCCACAAGATGAAACTGTTATCGCCAATGTTGCCGAAGGAGACAAGGTAGATGTTGTCATATAAAAAAAAAATTAATTGAAATTTAGTCATTGACCTTTTTGCTTTTACTCAGATATTTTTCAATTTTATTATTTCACTGAAAAGTGTGCTCATATCCTAGTCATTAAATTTTGAATTTATCTATAATTATATTTTTCATTAAGTACAAAAAAATATATTTTTTTAATTGAATTTCTCCTGAAGAAAGTAGTCAAAATCTTTATGGATAATTGTTTATTTCTTATACAAAGTTTCAAAAATATTTTATAATTTTACTGTATTGTATTTTATATATGGTATGTTTATTTGAAATTAAAATAATTTTCTTTACTATGAAGGCTGACATAGACATAGCAGTGGAAGCAGCTCGTAAAGCATTTCACAGATATTCAAAATGGCGTACTATGGATGCATCCCAAAGAGGTTTGCTTATGTTAAAACTGGCAGAACTTATGGATTCCCAAGCAAAATATTTGGCAGAACTAGAGACTTTGGACTGCGGTAAACCTGTCAAGATAGCTGAAGAAGAGGTCCACTCTTCAGCTGGGGTATTAAGATATTATGCGGGAAAAGCTGACAAAATATTGGGCAACACTATACCGGCCGGTAATGTAACACCATTTTTAAATAATTTTCCTGTTGTTCCTAGAGTTCATATTGCTTCATATTATATTTGTAGTTTTTGTTATTTTATAAAAACTTTAGTTTACTGAATAAAAAAAATAAAAAAATACAGGGAACTTTATGGTCAACCATTATACAGAGTATTTAGGTGTTTTGATTGTGTAATATTTTTTTTTATTTGTATGATAAATTATGACTTAAAAAATGCAATATTTGTAGATGGTGAATGTTTGTCTATGACATTGAAAGAACCTGTTGGCGTGTGTGGACAGATTATTCCATGGAATTATCCCATACCAATGATATCATGGAAACTTGGACCAGCTCTGGCGGCTGGTAAGTCTAAGACAGAAAAAGATAATTATCTATAAGCAAAAAGGTATAGATTTTTGAATTATAGCCGTAATAATTTAAACATATGATAAAAGATTAAAATAAAAAAATAAAGTCTTGTTTTTAAATAACATTTCAAATGGTATTCATTAGAATTTGTCAAATTATTAAACTTTCCATGATTGTCAGTGAGACAGACATTTTTTTTATGATTTATGATGACGCATCTTATATATGGTAAATGAGTAAAAACTATTTTGTGATAAATCATAGTTTTATATAATTCTAGGGTGTACAATAGTATTGAAGCCCGCGGAACAAACTCCACTAACTGCGCTAGCTGTGGCGGCGTTAGTGAAGGAGGCTGGCTTCCCGCCGGGCGTTGTAAATGTGGTTCCTGGATACGGCCCGACAGCAGGGGCAGCCCTAACACACCACCCACACGTCGACAAGATAGCATTCACCGGCTCCACAGAGGTAAACAAGTGTTTTATATGCTATAAGTTAACTATCTTGTCATATAAATCTAAGCCATAGATATAGAGGTAAGGGGTTTAGAATTACACAAGCTAGGCCAGGGAAAATATGTTCTGTGGATATAATTAAATAACTCTTTGTTTAAAAAATATTCTTTACACCACTGAATAGATACTTTTGCTCGATGACAATTTCAAATCAGATGCTTGCAATTAAAAAAATATTTGAAGTAATAATGTTTTAGGTCGGAAAATTAATATTGGGTGCAGCGTCGGTTGCTAACCTTAAAAGAGTGACGTTGGAGTTGGGTGGAAAGAGCCCTCTGGTGGTGTTTAATGATGCTGATGGTAAGTATTTGTCTAAGATAAATCACACATATAATTACATACATACATATTTCTCCATCGTCGTAAGTTCATGGGAAGAGATAGTTGCAGTGGTTTTCCCTTGCCTTCTGCACCAGCACTTTTTAGGGGCTATTTAGACCACAAGGCTTGCTGTAGCCTGTTCCAGCCAGTGGGATCTAAATACTCTTAGAGAGTACATTTGACTGGGAAAGGATCACATTGGTACTTGCCAGGTTTCGAACCCGCGCCCTCACGTATGAGAGGCGGGCCTTTTAACCTTCAGGCCACCACGACTTTTTTTCTTTTATATATATATTGCTTGCTCTACCACTAAAACAGAGAAACCACCTTACATAGTTTAACTCGCACGTAACTCAATACGAGTATACACGGAGATCTGACACTTATAATTTCATTCAATTTATGTTTTGGTAACAGTGCCATCTATCAACAGCAAACAGAAACATTATCGATCGGTCTCTGCTAAAGCTACGTACCAGCAATAGTAGTAACTAGTACTCGTTGCTTATTCACCACATAAATACGTCACGTCAAACCTCGTGTTGTGTGCAGAAAATATTTGTATGTATATTGTGTAAAAACTTGTCAAATTTGTTGCCAGTTGAGAAAGCTGCAAGAATAGCTCATGCAGCGGCTTTCGCTAATGGAGGGCAATGTTGTTGTGCTGGCACAAGGACCTACGTACAATCTGGGATATACGAGGCCTTCGTTAACAAGGCGGCAGAGATCGCCAACCAAAGGTCCGTCGGCAACCCTTATGATGAAGTAGATCAAGGACCTCAGGTAAATTAATGTATATAATTATCGATAAATTAAGAATGCTTCGATTTTATAGAACAATATAGCAAAAATCAAGTTGATTTTTTTTATTACTCCTAAAAATGGCGGGAATTGATTTGGTTTCTGATTAAATAGAATTCAATGTAACATTTTGAGTATTATTTTATACTAGGTACCATCCCCAGCTTCGCATGGGCTCTTTAAAAAAAATATAAAATAGCCTATTTAATTTGATAATTATTAAACTTATAACTTTCAAATCGTGCGCCCGATTTAAATGATTTAAAAGGTAATTTACAGATACTGATGTAGGCTTGAAAACAAAGTATGTAATTTATTTTGATAAGACTCAACGACGTGTTTATGTAAATAGCTTTCCAATAAACGCTTTAGGAATGCCAATGTTTATAAGTTATAAAATGGATATAGTATGTTATTCTTATGGTATAGAAATATGCCACCGCGGACTTTTCTGTAGACCTATATAAGATACACAATTTCACGATATATTATTTTGCTATATCTCAAAGACTTAAGGCAGCGTTTTCGTTAAAAGTTCTCAGACGTCTTATATTTTCCTGACATTTTCAACAAATATCGTTAACGTACCCACAAGTGAATACAAAAATTAACAAATTACATACTAAAGCCTTCCTCGAGAATCACGCTATCTTGTGGTGATAACTGTTTGTTAATCGGTGCAGTAGTTTTTCCGTTTATCGCTAACATACAGACAGACGGACGCGGAGAGGGACTTTGTTTTATAATATGTATTGATTTATTTAATTGATAATTGATGTTCTCAGATCGACCAAGAGATGTTCAGCAAAGTTCTTGGTTATATTGATTCCGGAAAGAATTCTGGGGCTAGATGTGTCGCTGGAGGGGATAGAATTGGTGATAAGGGATACTATATTAAACCTACAGTTTTTGCTGACGTTGAAGATGATATGAAAATAGCAAGGGAAGAGGTAACAGAATATTATTATTATATTATTTAAACAAGTGAAAATAACTTTCAAAAACTTTTCACTATATAGTATACAACATATTTAAACTAATTTAGAATAGTATATATTTTAAATTATTTTCATATAGAATAAAATTCCAGATATTTGGTCCAGTCCAGAGCATACTGAAGTTTGATACATTCGAGGAGGTGATTGATAGAGCCAATGACACGAACTATGGTCTGGGAGCTGGTGTTATAACAAACGATATTACTATTGCAATGAGCTTTGCAAGACACGTCCGTGCTGGATCCATATGGTATGGGAAATAATATTTGTAAATCTATTTACTCTTTATTTATAGGAGTTGTTGTATTTATTAAAGAAATTATTTCAGGATCAATACATATGACCAGGTTACAAGCCAAACTCCGTTTGGTGGTTTCGGTGACTCTGGCATGGGCAGGGAACTGTGTGTATATCACATAATAATAACTATAATTTATTTATTTTTAAACGTTCATAAAGTATGAATTATGTCATACTTTATGAACGTTTAAAAATTATATTATTTTTTTATGGACATTATTCGATTTTTTTTTTCAGAGGTGAAGATGGTATACTGCCTTATCTTGAAACTAAAACTATTACGTTAGCACTGCCTAAGCATCCACAATTCTAATGGTGAAAAATTTTACATACATAATAATGAAGAATGAATGAAAATTATTTATTGATTACTATTAATTGCAATAAAAATGTATAATTTGTTAACAATGTTCGTCTCTTTCATTAAACGTATATATTTATTTTTAAGTAGGAAAAATATAGATGCAATTGTGTAATATCAAGTTAGAATGTCTCTTTTATTTATTGTAGTGAAGAATAATAACGGTAATCTACAAAAATTCATCGTAAACAAAAACAACATCAGCTTATCAAGAAGCGTTGACAAAAAACGACAAATAATCCCGTTATAAATACACCGCTTCGATGGATAAATCAAGAGCAAACAAACTAGTTTTTGTCCAAGTCGTTCCATAACTTAAAGATTTGTTTGTGAGGAATTAATGTCATACATACACGTAACCATTGTCGAGAGAAATATCTTTAGAATTAATTAAATTAAAGATTTCTAAAATGGATTTTTTCAAATTTTACACGTAATTGACTGTTAATTGTAGGAGTGTCAAGAAACGATCGAGCTAAATTAGGGGTACTCACCAACAATTTTATATTGCTTCTCTGTGAGATGATTTGACATCATACCGCAGACGTGTGCCCCTAAAGAGTGTCCGACGCACGTGATATTTCTTGCCAAAGCACCGGCTTGTGTTAAATGAGAATACAACTGTGCCGTGCATTGTGCTGCCAGTCTGTTGTAGATAACAATATAACATAATAAATAAATATCAAATAGGAACAAAGATTTATATTTGATATTTTTAAATCATTCGATTTGTTACGCTAATGTGTACCTGTCTTAAAGGATACGACATTGCCAGCATATTAATGTGAGGCGCAATATATTTTCTATTTATTTATTGTTATAGGAAGTTGACGTTGTTTTCAGTTTGCCAAATATAAATAGATCGTGTGTCATATAACTTAATATTTACTAATTATTATCTAAAAACACGACATTCTTTACACTTACTTCGTATTTGATAGCGCAGAGAGGTAACAAGGGAATCTCGTGAGTGGGGACCAATCGACCATAAACACGTTGTAGTCTTTTCGAGATAGATATGCTGAAAAAGAATGACAAATTTATATCTAAATGAAAAAAAAAATGTATCTTAGTATTAAAATATAGGTATCGGTTTGACAATTAATTAGATTTTTCCTTCGCGTATTCTATTCTATTCTTTAAGTTATTGGCTTTTGGTAATAGATTTCACTAATGTATTTGGATATTAACCCTTAACTTGGTAAGGTACATTAGACTGTACATACATTTCAAAAAAAATTTACTGGTTAAATAATAATACTTTTTTGTTTTGTTTTTATTAAAAATATTACTAAATAATTTAGAATTAGTAGAAAAATATTTTCGTTGTTGCAACACTGAACAACACATGTCAAATTCAAAATGGCTTCGAAACAACAAAGTGTTGGCGGGACCCGGGTAAGTTTTTGCGTTATAAATTACTTTTTAGCTCAAAAACTAATAAAAAATGGTGTGTTATTTGATCTAAAAACTATGTATTACTCAAAAAGTGGTTTTATGCGTTACTGTGTCAATTTTTATGGCCGATTTTGGTTGAAACAAATGTATGTACACTGCACTGCACGTTGCCAATAACGCACTAAAATACTAAAAATGTTTACAAAAGTTTACACAGTTTTTGTTTTTCAACGAATCGGCAGTTTTTGTTTATTTATTTTTTTACCTTCTCATAAAAACTGTCTGCTTTGAACTTTTTTTTTTCTTTTTCCGCCTGCAGAACTTACAACTAACTCGCGCCCATAAGATCTTGGCTTTGGTACCCGCTCAAAACGCATGCTCTGACGATAGTTCCACATCTGATGAGGAAGCAAATGCTTATATACCGCCTTCACCAGATACCTCTGATCCACCTTCAATAGCATCATCACTAAATTATCAATGGTTAAAAGCAGTATTTCGTCACAATGTATCTCTTGAAGAAAACTTATACAATCTCCATCAAACACAAATAGAGACAGTACTGGATTATTTTTATTTCTTTTTTTCTCCTGACTTAATTACTGACATTGTTTATAATACAAATTTATATGCAGTTGAACAACTAGGTCGATCTATTCAGCTGACAGAAGATGAGATTAAAAGCTTCCTGGCCATTCAAATCATGATGGGTATAGTACAGATGCCAGCTTATACTGACTATTGGGCAAGAAAAACAAGATACCCTCTCATTGCTGATCTTATGCCTCTCAAAAAGTATCAACAAATACGTCGATATATTCATTTTGTTGATAATACTTTGCAAGATTCAGACCGTTATTTCAAGATTCGCCCCCTAATGGAGAAAATACGCAAAAATTTTCTGAAAATTGAAGAAGGAAAATATTCCATTGACGAGATGATGATACCTTATAAAGGTCGTAAAGCAGGTAAACGAAAGCAGTACATAAAAATGAAACCTAAGAAATGGGGGTTTAAGAATTTTGTCCGTGCGGGTGTTTCGGGTATCATCTACGATTTTATTCTGTATGGTGGCGACGATACCTTTCGTGGACTGACTTTTTCAGAGAAAGAAGCTACAATTGGTTTAGGAGGTATGGTAGTGCTTGCATTGTGTCAAACTATAAAGAAAAAGCCGGCCATTGTGTATGCTGATAACTTTTTTATGTCGCCTGAACTAACATATATTCTGCGGGAAGAATACGGGATCCTTAGTCTAGGAACAATAAGGACTAATCGTCTCAGAGGCTGTCAAGAGTTATTGCCAACTGACAAACAATTAAAAAAGAAGAAACGCGGTTCTAGCGCCCAGGTGGTTTGCAATAAGAATAAGTTGGCAGTCGTAAAGTGGAACGACAATAAAGTGGTTACACTTATTAGCACCTACATAGACTCGTACCCCTTAGAAACAATCAAACGATACGATAAGGATGAGAAAAAGAAAGTAGATGTAGAATGTCCTCAAGTGGTCAAACATTACAACAAACATATGGGAGGGGTCGATTTAGCAGATATGTTGATATCGTTATATAGAACTCCCTTCAAAAGTCACCGTTGGTACTTGGGAATATTTTCACAACTTGTTGATATGTGTATAAATAACGCTTGGCTCCTACATAGAAGAGATGGGAAGAAGACTTCATTGAAAGATTTCAGATTTGAATTGTTTGATGGGTTGTCTAAGTCTAATAGAATAGGAACAAACCAAAACGTTACAGACGATATAGGCGAGAATCTGAAAATCCATAAACCAGTCTCAGTCCGACCAACTGATAGCGTCAGATTTGATAACACAGGTGATCTTCCAGAAGCAGGTAATGAAACAATGCGTTGCAAATATTGTAAGAGTGGAAGAACATCTGTCTACTGTATAAAATGTAACGTACATTTGTGTTTTGTTGTGGGAAAAATAAAACGTAATTGCTTTCGTAATTTTCACCTAAAATAATAAAGAATAATTTAAATATTTCCTCCTTTTTTTGAAATAAATTTATAATAACCTGAATAATGTAATTCATTATGTCCTTGGTAGTGTACACCAAAATGTACAAACAATTTATTTATAATATTTCTGTAAAATTGGCAGTGTACATTGTGATGTACTTAAGTTTTCTCGAAACCTAGGATACCTAGATTTTTATTTTTATTTTTCTCAAGTTGTCCATTCATAAATTAAACAAAATTTATCAATAATTTCCTTTTTTTTCATATTTTTAGTTCTTGCCAAGTAAAGGGTTAAACAGACCTATATAAAGAGGGATCCGTGAATGAACAAGGTCACGACTAGATACTAAGAACTTGGATAATACTGAGACGCTTCACAACGCTGGACGACGTTGAACATTTCGCGTATTAAGTTATTAACTAATAAATTGTCATTATATCGTCTAAAGTCAATTATTCTCTTTTTTACCAAAAAAATAATAGAGCTTTTTATAATCCAATTAATAACGTATATACAAATATGCGCGTTTATCTATGACCTCTTTAGTCATATTGCGTTCTATTACTCTGTGTTACCACTTCATAAAGCATGCTTTATGTTCCATAACATTCTGACCAAAATTTTAAGAGTTTATCTATTACAGGTAAGTACCTATACCTATGTCCAACTGAATGCATTTTTTTTACTACACTATAAGTTAGATGTAATATACATTTACATTATTTGCATACAAAATAAATTTTACATCTATAAAATATATTTATAATTTAAGAAATAAACAAATTATTCTAGATATTGATGGTATGTTTTGAGGCGGGTAAATTATGCAACTTACCATCCCTCAGGAACGTCATGGGCGTTTTGCTATGTGTCCCGTTAAACCCATGTATTATGAGGACGTTTTTCCTGGACAGCTTCCAACCATAGTGAGGTAGTTTGTTCACACGCCGTACATCCACCCATTGCTTGTATGGCCGTTCCCTGCTCACGGAACACTAAATGTATAACATTTTTTATATAATAAACTATTTACTACTATATAATCTACAGGTTACAGGAGGTTACTTGTAACGGTATAAATGGATCCGCTTAAATAATTTCTTTTAATAGATCATTATTATTTTTGACCATTGTCAAAAAAGAAGAGTTATCTTAATGGAAAGTATCTATTTTTTTGACTGTTCCTGATTATTTTCTTTGTTTATAAACTGATTTTGATGATTCTATTTTTTTATTGGAAGGTTGTTATCTCAAAGGTGATCCCATCCCATGGTAAGGAGAAATAAAAGGGACTCTTAAAAATCATAGTTAATTTGTATATCATATAAAAATATTATCTGTTCCCTGTGATTTCACCGACTTTGTTCTAGTTGATTGGATCGCAAAATGATTCTACGAACAATTTCATCTAAAGGGGCTCGACAGTTTTTGAGTTCTCATTAGAATTTAATCATTTACTGTCTCAAGTTTCCGCCGTCGTTTCTTTCAAAAAGCGTTGTAGCAGAACGATTGTTTTAAAAATAAAATAATTAAACAAGATGGATAACAAACAGGTAACCAAAAAGTTGATATTAACTTATTTCTAACAAATTTATACCTTATAATTTTGAACTAGGTGCCAATTAAATATAAGCATTGGGAAAAAAACGAAGCTTTTTTCACAATTATTGGAGGTTTATTTAAACATAAAAACGATGACACGCTGAGAACAAGATGCTAGTCTTGGCATCAATTGATGTTATATGTATATAGTCGATTGTTATTAGACAATACATTTTACTGGACCCGACATGATATGTGAAAGATGCGTGGTCTTTACATTTTAAGGGGAAAAAAAAATAACGAATTTTGGAACCAAAAACAAGGGATCAAACATAACAAAGCAAATCACAGACAGTCGTAGAAACTAAAAAAACACAGACGAGGTTTTAAGTTTTTTTTTTATATATTTCTAAGTAAATAAGCTTTTACTCATCTAGATATATGTATTTTCTAAATATTTAAATCTATTGCATGATACAATTTGGTAAAATGTTTGACTTCGCATTTGGCAAGCTGGTTCACTTGTGAAAACGTTTATTTCTTTAAAGAAATAATTTACACATATCTATTACTTTCTCTTTGTAGTGTTTTAAATTAAAATACTACAAAATAATATTATTTATATGAACAATTATCACTACACACACATATTACACATTTGTAAGAATTATTTTGAATAATACCATTAAAATTTATAAGAGATTTTCTCAATATAAACAAATTTCAAGATAACAAAAATGTTTAAATAGTATTCTAAAATTTCTAATACCCAATATTAAGTAGACATACGGACCTTTAATTAGTTGAAGTTTGCTTAAAACGTACGATGAAAACTACCTTTTATTTCCCATGCCACTGCATGGCAGTCTGTGAGCCTTAGAAAGTTAAGTATAGATGCAACAAGTTGTCTATTAAAATATATACTTGTACATAAAACAGTATGGTTATTGAAATATCTAGACATTTACCGTTTGGTAATCAAAATATTAAATATAAATTTATTGAACTGGGATTAAAAGGATTTAAGAAAATATATTAGGTATTTCTTAAAAATTTTATATAATTAAATTGTTTAGTTAATTACAAAGAAAATGATATTAATCTTTCATAGAATACATTTTTATTACTCACGGAGTGTATAAATAGAAGTTTATTTCACTATCCGGACATTTCCATTCCCTTTTCATAACGCATCTCCAGTAACGAAAATCTATCATTGACATAATGCTACCATCGGTTAAATACCCTGAAATAGAGCACATAAAATAAATCCTATATTATTTGTAGGTACACTGCTCTAAAATCAAAGCTTTTTTTATATTTACATTGTTACCTTAATATAATATCACGAATTCTACAAAATAAAATGTTAAGCAAATTGACAAATTCTGATAATATGTTAGGACCATTGAAGATTAAACAATCTTTCGTTGTACAAGCCTTAACTTATTATTTTCGTGAATGTAAAACTTTGTACTCTGATAGGATAATCAATACAAGAGCTAGACAGTTAACATTACCAAAAATTAATAGAACAATAAGTACTAAAAGTGCAATTTATGTTGCAATTAAATATTTTAATTTACTTCCTAATAATCTGAAAGAGCTAAATTATAATAAATTTTTAAGAAAACATATTGTGAGGTGGATAAGATCAATAATACTTTAATTCATAATAAATAGTATTTATGTAAAAATTTTGTAAAATTAATCTTAATATACTCTGTACACTACTTACTTAGTTAATTTAATATTATGTATTAATTTTTTATAAATGTATCGTATTTTTCTGGTGTCTATGCACAGGTGCTTATTGCACCTCTATAGAATGCTTTACCAGAAGTAAATAAATAAATTAAAAAAAATTAAAAATATATGACAATTTATCCACTTCGCTTTTCATTATAAAACTATTTAATTTCAAATGTCTTTCAACAAAAAACCGATGGTACAAAAAACGATGAGAAGTAATCGTTCTAAAAGAATGGAAGAAGCGGTGTATAGGCTTAAGTTCCATGGCTTTCACTGCGTTCGTTACGCTATAAATTCTTAAATCTCTACTAACTTTTACACACGTCTTTGCTTACAATATACCAAGCTGTAATTAACTGATTTATGTGTATTGGTAAGTCATGATTCATGAGATACTAATAACTGCAATTTAAAATCCTCTTTTTTCACTTGACTACTGATTAAATTATACGATCAAACGCTTCGTATGCCAGGGATGACTTGATACGCTCGTCAATAGTTCTCAGTCTAGAGTCCCTTATATTAAAAATGTTGAACAGTGAGAAATAGGTTAGCGCTCAGTGCAAGTTTTAGTTAGTTACTGAGTCTTAGTAATAATATGTTGCAAGAGACAGTTAACGACTCGCAAGATTCACCATAAATTAGAATTTCCACAAGCAGAGGTCCCGCTAAATGAGAAATTAGAGAAACTCTCTTCTTTTGACCTATAATACCATGTGTTCTGACTGTTTTGTTATACCAAACAGTCTTCTAGAAAAATCTATTAAGTATTTAAGATTTTCATTATTTAAAATTTAAGGGTAATACATCCTTGACAGACAATATACAGTAGAAACTAGAAGGCAGTTCATTGTCCAGACCGCTATACGGATTTATTCAAATATATTTTATACAAACGTATACATGAGGCTAGTCTTTTGTTTTGTAAATATTTGTATAATATATTAATATATTTGGTATTATATCTTAGTTTTTGATATTTTATTTCATATTGATAAGAAGTCATTCCTAATTATAGTTTTAAATATATGTAATTAGGAATGACTCTAGGACCGTCACCTTCTAACCCATTTTATTTCTTTTGTACATAAACTATTTAAAATAATTTCTCATAAATCTTTATAAGATCAAAACTCACCGCAATCGATTAAAATATATATAGTAACAAATAATATGGAGCGCTTCATTTCTGTGCAACAATCACAATTCACTACGCGTATTAACAAACATTTGGTTCAAAAAAAATAACTTAAATATTAACGCATTATAAATAAATAGTTTAAATTAGGAACATTTTCTTCATTTTATACCGAACTGTGTTGAGTCCATGGCTATAATGCCGTCTTAAGCGATACTATCAAGTCTCGAGAAAGGCATGGTATCACCTTCACTTCGCTGAATGTAAGATTCTCTTTTTGTTTTTAAGTAATTTTGATTTCACACGCGCTATTAATTACGTGTAGTGGTATTTTTTCAGTTGTTTTAATGCAAATATAAAACATAATAAGATTGGAAAAAACTTTTTTATAGCTCAGTTTTTAAATTATTTCACTAGTTACTACTTCAACTATAATTATACGTATCCAACAATTATTCAATTTCTCCGCTGGAGTTTGTAGAAGTATGGAATGTCCGTTCTCATGTTCCCGCCTAACTGGTTACACATGAATAGTACCAATAAGACATCTTGATATTATTAGAGAATTTTTCATTATATTTTTCCATTATTTTTTAAATACAGTTTTTAAGCCAAACGTCTAAAACATAATTATAGGGACGATAAAATATTTCGAATGTTCTAAATTTAAATTTCCTTTGCAATTATTTTTCATCAAAACTATTCCTAACAATATCCGAACTCCACTTTCTCTGTTATAGCAAAAGTTTTAACACGAATTTCGTTAAAGTTTCTAATTTTTTAATTATCAAAAATCGGTTTCAGTTAAAATACACGATTCTAAAGATTATATAGTAAAAAAAAATACTTAACAACATAGAGGTATGCAGACCAATAATAATAAATCTTAATTTAATCTTTTACCAAATTGATAACGGTTTTTAATTAATGATACAAATTCATATTTTAGCACTAGAGACAACGGACAAATATCTGGAACTGTTATGGATTTATAACTGTAAATCTAAAACATTTAGAAATAGAAAAAAAAACATTTTTTTTTGCTTCGAAACCAAGGCACGTAGTTGAACCCATTGAGGTCTTGGTTTGAATTAAATGTCACATACATTATATTACCGTTTTAAGTATTCCTGTCACTTGTATAGCCAACGAGTATTCTTAGTCTAAGTTTGCATGGTCACACTAAACACGTTAACGCTACAACAGTTTTTTACAAATAAATCTTAACAAATTATAGTATTCACGCAGGTCATTGAATGGGGAACGGGAAACTATTCGTATTTAGTCTGATAATGCGAATTTGGACTTAGCATACAGATAACAAATTTTTATGTTAACTGTATCAAATAACGCAGCGGCGTACTGGTTCCCTAATATTTAAAACCATTAAGTAAAGCTATTAACTTAACTAACGAAAAGTTCACATTGAACTAGGAATCTCTTTAGGTATTATTAAAATACTGATAGAAATTACTAAAGACATTTATCGATATATAAAACAATTGATTGAGATCAGATCAGATACAGTTGTGAGCATCTAGCTTTAGAATAAATGGATAGATCTTTGCAAATACTTGGACGATCCTTTAAAAAAATAGCGATATCATAATTTAATAATAATGATAAAAGTTTTTAGACAGAACGTTCTTCATAAGCACTAGCTACATATTCTTTGATGCGAAAATATATAAACTAGCTCATAGTCGGTGGCATCTACTTATATAAAGTTTTAATAATAGGCTTTACGAAATAATTGCAATATCCGCCGAATATTTTCATTTGTTGAGAAATCTCACATATTTTTAGAACAGGCTATTAAGCTAGATACAAACCGGACACGCGCATATAACTTGCATCGTAACAAAAATAGGTCTTATATAGATTTATAGATTAAAATTGTCGTGTATATGTAAGATATGACATTATTGATATTTGTTATATTTAGAACAATCAATTAAAACTGATTTCATTCAACAGAAAAATGTTTCTGTAATGTAGTTTCTTTTCAATCGAATTTATTTCTCCACATCACATGATATCTACAATAATTTTTCTATATTGTATGCAATATCAGAATTACACTTAATTTCAATACTCTTGCTATGACTTGGTGATAAAGTATCCTACAGAATGTAGCATTAAGATTCGGTTAGGCTTTAGGTAAAGGCAATGGTTTATCTTCATTATGTGGAAATTAATAGTCTTAACCAAAAACATATCTTTGGAATCTCTAGGGATAATATCAGTTGAAATTATAATAAGTCTGTATATAAAATTAAAGACTTTATTTTTTAATTTTTTTCGAGGGAAAGAAAATAAAATTAAGTTTAACGACTTCCACATTTTTATTTAATTTTGCGCCATCTGGTATAAACAACCTTAAACTATGTACTTACAAATAGTGAATCATATCATGTTTATTTCAGCATTCAAAATATCTTACATAAAGCGTACGTTACGTGATATTAAGTGTAGTAAAAAAAAATCATAACAAAGTAGTGTCACTATCAAAAATATATCTTCGGTCACAACTTTTTATTAAACAAATAAGGAGTACCTTTAATTAAATCAATATTTTACAATAATACTTACAATCTACAAGGTTAGAATATTCGACAATAATTATTTTGAGTAAGTACCAACATTTATACATATTTATTTCCTGTTACTTTAATATTTTGACATTCCATAAGTAATTTCAAATGTGTAATAATTTCTAGGTTCAAAAATTCGTACAGAATTCGTACAAATTACTAGTGTCAAATAAGTTGTGACATGTGAGCACTAATTTGACTCAAATTTTATTTTTTTGTAAATGTTTTTACGGCTCTGGATACGAGTCCTTTTGAGCCTATTTGACTCAAATTGAGAAATGAGTTTACAGATTCACAGAACCGAATAACAAACTGATTTCGATACAAAATAATGTTGCTATATACAAATATAAGATTTTTGGATCAATATGCCGCAACAGAATATAAAAACAAAAAATAACCAGGAAAAACTTCTTTTTTGGAATCTAAACAAATGTATATATATATATTTGGAATTTAAAAGAAGATAATTTAGTTCAATTTTTACAAAAATACATAGATTATCGGTAGTTATCTGTAAAAAAATACTTATTTAAAAATATATTAGATTTTTTTTTTAATATATGAACATAACTTTTCATTTTTTGGAAATTATACATTTATACCTTTTCAAAAACTACGAAAAGCTTGTCTGTGGTTCAAAGTAATAATAACATTTTATTTCAATAATTGTCACGAGCTTGTGTCATGTGCTTATTTGTATATCTTATCTATTCATTTGTTTATAAGTACGTTGGATACGTCATTACTTTCTGTATTATATACAAAAAACAACTCTAAGTTAAAGCAGTGTAAAATCATTTTTGATAACACAGTTGGATTTCAATCTTGTTGACTTTTGACTTGCTCTCGGTCTTTAATGTAAATTGTATTAACTGTTTTGTCCATACAACGCAGTTTTGTTGTTCGTGTATTTATTAATAAAATTGTAATAAATTGTAATTTGACAATTATACTGGCAGGCGAGAGGTATTTAAAAGAATAATCATACGCAATAAATTATTTACAAAATTTTGAAAAAGAGCTACTATTACACTGCTGGGCTTATAGCAGATAAACATACGTAAGAACCACTTCAAGGAAACTGTCTTTTAAATGAAAAAAATCGCATCGAAATAGGACGATTTTTTTTGGTACTACGATACCACAGACAAACAAACACACACATACATCCACTTCAAACTTATGTGACTTCTCTGTTTGCGTGGGGGACTTAAAAAACCAAAATAACACTAAAGTAATTAAATAAATATCAAAGGAATTGTGTTGGTACAGTTTAATGTATATGTAGATATTTTAGATTGCATAAAATATCTTTATAATTTTAATAGAATAAACATTTCTTTCTGACCCTATCAACTGACCTGTGTCAGATCAGTTGATATTGTATTTGACTTATTACCAATAATCTGAATTGACTATGTATAGGAAGAAATAATACCTATTGTTATATAATGTTTATCGATACATTTGTTTGAAATTTCAAAAAACAAAAATACTATGTAGTAATTTATACCCATAAACATATATATATATGTTTATGGGTAAATTATATTATTTGATTTCTGATGAAAATAGTTTCATCATACAATGCAGATTTTTGATTTTTATTGTGGAATCGGAAAACGTAATTCCAGTAACGTAATAAACGTTTTTTCAGGGTGTGAAAAGCTCTTTTATGTTGTAATTTTTTAATGTTTTATTTACATATATTACGTTTTTTTAAGCTGACCAAAGTTTTACTATTTTATTATTATTCATTTAGATACTATTTATTTATTGCTTTTACAAGATGAAAAAAACAATAATTATTTTATTTTCCGTGTTATGTAGGTACATCAAGAATTTTCTAGTCTTTAGAAAGAAAGAAAGAAACTTTGCACAACAACTTTGCGAAAGTATGGGTGAGGGTTTTCTAAGTGTTATAATCTAATTAATGTAGGTATATTTTTTGTCTTATTTTCACACTCACAGTCGTTAGTATGAACTTTTATCATTAATCTAAAAACCGATGTTTTCTAGGTATTTTATTTGAAAAATTACTAAGCAGCTCACGTTTTACGGATGCAAATAATAATAAGAAATATATAATAAAAAAAATTATTGGAGTCTCTCCGCACGGAAGATTTGAAACTTCGTAATGTGGAAATGAAAATAGGAAGGGTAGAAATCAATGTTTATTAAACTCATATTATTTCTTTAAGACAAACTTTATAAACACTGCTTGTAATTCACAATAGACCCACACGTTTACTATCGCTCCGTCTCTTTCTATTCCCCCTCCCCACGAACCTTTCACGTTTAAAGCAACCTTATTGGAAGTCGCATTAGAAGTTTCACTTTAAAAAAAACTATAATTTTGAGTTATACTTACGGAAATTAATATTGTAATTTTGTTTTAGGAGAAAACATTACTCTGACACAACATGCAGTTTAATGAGAGTACAGGTCAGTTTAAATAAAATTAAATTCTATGTCTCACATTATAATACGAAATTATTGCCATAATAAAAAAATTCTTGCCGTCATTGTACAAAACCATTCTATGTTATAGGTGTTCGTGTGTATACTTTTAGAGGTAATTTGTAACATTTGTA
The DNA here is from genome assembly GCF_018135715.1 of Danaus plexippus. Taxonomy (NCBI): domain Eukaryota; kingdom Metazoa; phylum Arthropoda; class Insecta; order Lepidoptera; family Nymphalidae; genus Danaus; species Danaus plexippus. The sequence goes on from NC_083538.1 coordinate 6,087,759, forward strand.
TTCTCAAAACTAACATCACAATAATGTAAATAGTATTTAACTGCACATTCCTTAGCCACTTACAATCTTTTGCTTAGTGTTTAGTAAGCTGAGGCAAACTTCTTTCAGTTTGCGGGAAGGTCAAATAATTTGGGTTAAATTGAATAATTAATGTAAGCTCTTTTAAATTGTTGTTTTCAGGAAAAAAGTATAATGGATTCTGATATTTCTACATAATTTAAATCGGCCCCGTAACGATAGGAAATGAGAATTACGGATCGTTTGCAAAGTGTTCAAAATTTAAACTTTGGCATCGATTTGAATCTTAAATCGATAATAAACTTTAGTATGCTATCGATTTAGTTTCAAATTATTAGTTTCCTCATACAATTCGTGGACATTTTCACTTATATTGTATATGTATCTGATTTTTATAGTATTTTTTTATATTTTGACAAATCTTCCTTGGCTGTTATAATAATGAAAATTTCTGAACGCTTCCAAAGCCGGTCAATTACAGGGGCAAATAGTGATCGTTGATAACATTCGAGATTAATATTCATACGATAAAAAAATCATAAGTTAAATCTTATACCACAATATTTTTATGTAAAATAATCAGGCTACATAACAATCACCCTATGTGATAACAAGTCCATTGATAAATTATGGTAATCATACAGAAATGATTTATTAAATTATACTGAATGTACAAAAAGTTTGGTATCCGCCTTTATATAACTTAAAAATGAACAAAAGGGCTTTTTAACATACTTTTAAATTTATCTCAGGATGTATTATATCTCATAATAAAAACCAAAATCAAACTTTATATGACATTTAATACATATTATGTTTTGGGATAGTGAAGTTCAATAAAAGCAATTGTTGTAAAATACAAAACTGATATTTTAAATAGTACAGAATAAAATATACATGGAAATAAAACATATATAAATTAATTTTTATATTTTGTAGATGATAATGATGGCGGCGCGAACACTTCGCCAAGGTAGGTTAAATTGCAATTTGATAAATAATTAATTCATATATTGCTAAATACTAGGTTATTTATTTGTAGGTGGTGGCATAAGTTGTGCTTACGCTGTCACTCCCCTGATACTACTCCAGCCAAACAACCGAAATGGTGGAACAAAGTTTTTCCATTTCCTTTCTTTCCAACTTTTAGACAATCAGCTCAACAGATATGTATTATATTATTTTGTAAGTATGTCATTTGGAGACAGAGAATGCTTTATCATATTCTCTAGTATAACATGTAGACTATATTTTATAGTATTTCTAACATGGGGAATTCTCTATGCCGAAATTGGTGAAGATATAGGAATAAATGGCGAGTTACTTAGTATGTCGCTTCTAGTTATAGCCGCGTACATAATAGGTTGGATGTGGTTGAAAGTGACTACCCTCCCAGCACTTATTGGTATGCTTCTCACAGGAATACTATTCCAAAACTTAAAATTGATAGAAATGACTGAGAAATATCGCCAATTGAACCAAGATCTAAGGTAAGAACTAGAAATTATTACAATTTAAAGTATACGAATTGTAATTTAAAATATATACATACATACATATATATTAATATATATTTTTCAAAAATTTTTTTTTTTTGGTTAAAAATAAGAAGAACATTGAACTGTTACAGAAAAGTAGCCCTAGTCATAATACTCACAAGAGCTGGGCTAGGGTTGAACGCTGATGTACTTAAAAAACACTATCTAGGTGTGCTGCAAATTGGATTGCTGCCGTGGCTAGTAGAATGCATAGCAATTAGTGTTACGACGCACTTTTTACTTAACCTACCGTGGATATGGGGTAGGCGATCGCAATAATTCCATATAACACTATAGCGATACATTGGGTTTTCATTTTATTAGAAAAAAATTTAATTAATTATTGTTAAACGAATAACATGTTCTAAAATCAACCGCGTAAAGGATGTTGCCAGACAATTAATACCCGTAATATAATTCTAATATTTTATTTTTAATTTACTGTGGGCAATTTCAGCATTTCTATTGGGTTCAATGATCGCGTCTGTTTCGCCAGCGGTCGTAGTGCCATGTCTGTTTAGACTACGCGAAGTTGGTTATGGCGTTTCCAAAGGAATACCAACACTTCTTTTGGCGGCAGCGGCCATAGACGATTCTGTCAGTGTGGCAATCTTCGCTATCATCCTTAACGCTATGTTCTCAACCGGTTCAGTCACATATAGTATAATAAAGGTTCTTATAAAAAATAATTATTACTGCTTATAATTTTTAGGTGCTTTGCTGTATAATAAGATAAATGTAAAAATTTTGTTTTAATATAATCTTTTTTTCAAGTAGAGATAAATTGTTTGGCATAATTGCAAAATATGGTTAAAATGCATGAACACAGTTCGTTAGTTCAAAAAAATGCTTTGTACTGTATGGACACCACGAAGAGATGTTTCTTTTTGATAAATTTTTGCTCTACCATTACTATATTTTTTGTTTATATATAAAATGACAAGTTCTTAGATTTTAATTTTATGTAACTCTTCTAATGAAGCATTACTTTAAAATGTAGTAGTGATTGATTTGGGACAAGAAAAATGTGATCCACATTTTTGTGAATTCAACTCATGTGCGAAATTTAAATGTAAATACATCACCGCCAAAAACTTGTCAGTTTTGTTTTTCTCTGTTTTTTTGGGTTTTATTTAATTTTACTGAAAATATAGAAAAAAAGTCATGAAAAAGCCAAATCAGCCTTTTTTGGCCTAACTCCCGAAAACACGCGTGAATAGGCTTTGTTGCAAATAAACATTAGACACAAGTTGGCTTATTTCAAGTTTTAGTAAAAGTTAAAATATCATTGTCAAATTTGACATTACAGGGGCCATTGTCTATTATTATTGGTGTTGTTCTTGGATCGTTGTGGGGGTCACTATCATCATTCATCCCTGAAAGAGGAGACGTGTACGTTGTCCCGTTGAGATTTCTGTCGCTATTTTTGGGAGGCTTATTTGCACTTTTCATATCGAATCTTATTGGATGGAGCGGCGCAGGTAAATAAACGCTTGCAATTTTCGTATGTTTGAGTGATATAATTTTTTTTACTTTAATCATTGTTGTCGAAGTACCGAAATATAACTTAAAAATTGACAACAAAAAAAGAGTGAATCAAAATTATTGCTCGTTACAAAATCTGTGTTACCTCTGATTGATCTTTTGTAAATTCTTTAAAAATGTTTCAGGTCCTTTGGCCATAGTATCCTCAGGATTTGTGGCCGCCTATTTCTGGGAGAAGCAAGGCTGGCCAATCAATAATAATCCAGTTAGCAATATTTTCAGGATACTATGGATATTCTTTGAACCTATACTTTTCGCTTTCACTGGAGCTCAAGTGACGGTACGCCCTTTATACTTAAATTTACATTAAACAAAAATATACCTTTCTTTCTACAGATTTGAAGAAATATCTTTTAATGATTTTAGATCAGTTCGTTGGATCCCCAAGTCATAGCAATGGCTACCGTTTGTCTCATATCATGTTTAATGATAAGATTGGTCGCTACATTTTTTATGACGTTTGGTTGCGGTCTCAACGGCAAGGAAAAACTTTTTATAGGCCTCACTTGGATGGCGAAGGCAACAGTTCAGGTATGAAACCATAGAAATGTATTGTTACCAAATAATACTTTCTATGCAAGGCAATACAGAATTATTTTGTTGCATTTATCTATTGTTTTCTTTTCAAAGGCAGCACTAGGTCCTGCTGCATTAGATTTGGTTCACAATGGTAAAACAGCTGGACAGCCCCAAGCTGAAGAAGAGACACACGCAAAGATAATATTAGCTGTTAGCGTTCTAAGCGTCGTCATTTCCGCTCCCTTAGGAGCTATACTAATCGCCGTTACAGGACCCCGACTCTTAAGTCGTGATCGTAAGGCTACTGAAAATTGTATAAAATGTTCTTTATTAAGTTTTTCAATAGTTAATTTTTATTAGAATTGTAATTTCTTTTCTTTCAGCTCCAGTGCATGAAGAAGTAGAAGATACTAATAAAGATAATACAAAGTTATAACGTACATTATTATTTATTTTGTAATTATTTCGGTTAATAATTTTTAATACAACTTTTTGCATCTTATTCTACTTATAATATGTAATTAACTTACTGCGTATGTACTTATGGTGTATAAGAAAATTAATTTATTAAAAATAAATATAATTTGTACTTGTCTATAATTGTAATTATTACATAAAATCAACTATTAAACATAAATTAAGTGAAATACCAAAAGACCATCACATTTTTAATAGTTTAATAATAAAATTGGAAGCCACGACTGATAATACTATGACAGAATTCACAAGATACAAGTGTTCTTTGATTATGACGTTGATCATTCTTTGACAAATGACGTAAATTCGATATAGAATTTTGTTTACAATTTACATATTATGTTTACCATTTACTTATGATAAAGGAATGAAATTTAGATTTTTTTATTAAAAAAACCCCCAGTTGAATCGATTTTAGGTAAAAAAATTAAAAGTTTTCTGTAGTAAAGCAACAGGCCCAAAAATTAAAAAATTAACACTTCGGAAATTTAAGTTTAATTTTCATTTTTTTACTTCCAGGTATATTAAAGATTTCATATTGAATACAAAATGTATATTTTTTATTAATGAACTGTTATAGAAACATAGGTGATTGAAGTAATAAGGCCGTTAGTCATAAGACATTAACATGTCTGTAATAGTGGTTGCTGTTGCCTCAGAGAGTGGTGTTCCAATATTTTCAAGAAAACGCGGTAGTAATGAAAATGTATGTTATAAATTTTACGTGTATTCTACTCTTTCAACATAGAAAGTCTTTTAAAGAGTTGTTTACCCTTCTCTTCAATATTTTTTTCTTGCTGATTTTAATTTTTGTGGATGTTCTTTTATAAATTAAAAATAACTATTTTGTATTTTTAGATTCAATTTTCTACTATAGCGTCACTTCATGGGATAAATATGTTCACAAAATGTCACAACCTCTCTTTAATTAATACACACCTTGATAATGGAACAATAATTTGGAAGGAATATTGTAAAAGGTATATCTTATAAGTTGCATATTTGGATAAAAAGAATTGTTTTTTGTCTGCTGACATTATTTTTCTATTTTTCAGTATTACTTTAATAGGAATAGCTACGGGTGGACTACAATGTGACCTTGAAAATCTATTGGCCTGTATACATGATGTAATGATATTTTGTATTGGCAAAAAAGAGTTGGAAAATTTAAAAAATGTTGACCAAATCAAAAGAGACTTGAGGCAGTGTTATCCAATTCTAGATTACTTGTTGGAATCTTTAGATCCAAATTCATTGCCACAGTCCACAATCATCCTAGATTATATTCAAAGTCTTCTTTGTCCTCAGGCTCAACAGTTGCAGGTAAGATTTAAATGATAAAATTTACTTCGTCATCTTTGAACATATAATGAGATATATATTTTTTCAGGAAGTTTTGGACAACTATGCGCAGACTGTAACAGGAAGGTGGGCTTGTCTTAGCATTCACGGTCATTTGGTTGCCACAAGTTCTGACTTCTCTGAGTTAGATGCAAGAGAAGCCAAATTACTCTTATTATTAGCAGCGGCTCAAGATGGAGCCCCATTAAGAGATACCTTGGTGTATTTGCCACAAATGAGTCCAAATGTGATTATAATATATTTGTAATCTTTATTATATAACATTGGTAATTACTGAAATAAAGCTCTACATGTATAGGTAGCATTCCGGGCTGTAACATGCAAACTTTTAGCAGATGTCTATGTGCTAGTTATCTGTGGAGCGACTCCTCCGCTGTCAGAAATAGATGAAATAGTCCTTCGATGTTGGGAAGGGTATGCACAAACTATAAAGGAGGCAAAACTGACCTATCCCAGGAACTTTCCTACCAGTTTCACATTTGATCCAGCTTTGCTAGGGTATGGCCCATAGAACTGGTAAAATAATATATACTCAAGTATAGTTGGTCAGAAATTTTTATTTTATTTCAATGATATTTTGTTTAAATGATTTTTAAATATTTATTTTGTTTCTCATATTTTAGTGTATTAGTGATAAACGTTACTAAGAGACGCTGCGTATTTTCACGTCATTTACATGGATCTAATCAGAAGAGCCGAAGCATGTCAAATGTCCACAGGATTGATATACTAAGAACATTTTTTGTAACATCGGTAAAAGATTTAGTACCAGAATTCAGAAGTAATGAGAGTGAAGAAACAGGTAAGCATATTGTATTGGTGACTTGTATACCAATTAGCTGTTTTGAATGCTGCTATTTAGTAGAGACATGTAAGGTATTAAATGAAGCAAAATTATTAATAATTAATTTAACTAGCTACTGCTATCTGTAAACTATCAGTTGTATTAGTATTGTTTCATAGGTATATATATATATATATTATTATAGATGTCTGCCAAAGTATTTTAAGCGAAACATTCTGGTGTTCTGAATACCACAAATGTCATATGCAGAGGTCTGGAAATATATTATGTTGCGGGCTTTATTCCCCGACTGTTCCTACACACACTATGAGGTAACCAATACAATATTTTATATATTAAGTAGTCTTTAATAATCTATATTATTCAAACATCCTGTATTGTTTTAGGTTGATGACAAGTAATTTGCTACAGGATTTGCTCTCAAACAAAGAAATCTATTGGTAATATAATCTTATAAGATAACAAACGCTGTTCCGTCCATGTTTTCTATGCATTTGAAATAAAAGATTTATCCGTGGTATATTAATTTATTTTTCTTTTTACCAGTATAAGTCAATCACTAAAACACATGTACTATATTAGTAGATTCATATTCTGTGTAAGTCACTAAGAAGGCATTTGTTATAATCCTAATATGAACGATTCAAAACTGTCCCTGTCATTGATATCGCGATTTTTTTCTCTGAAACTCTTCAACATGTATTCACTTTATAAGGTCAAGCATTATCAGTATGCGGATATGTTATCGGTTCTAGAAACAAAATCCAAAGACAATCCTTACACATACAATTACTTGTAACATATATAAATATTTATAGTAAGGCCAGCGAAAGAAGATAATTTATGTGAAAATATTGATCCATTATATTAGGACTACAGAGATTAGTTTATCGTTGCACTTACACATGATCTTGAATTTAGCAATGTGACCCTAAGGGCTTTGGAATTTAAAAAAATCCGGTGACGCTGTAAAAGCTTACAGCAATAAACATTACAAAAAAAATTAAAAAAATAAGACACTAATTCTCTACCTTTGTTTTTACTTCTAGAGCCATAACAAATCTACTAACATATACTACACTTTTTTCGTTGGCCTTGCTTTATTCCAAAACTATTTCTATAAAAATTTTTACTACATAATAATGCTTTTCATTATATCGTGTTTCCATAAATGCATTTAATATTCTAGAATTATATTATTGCTTAAAATTTCATTATTATGTTTCTTAAATCATTCATTGACAATACTGAATATTGCAGTTAAAAAATCTTACAAAAATACTGTTTATATTTATTAAAAAACATTGAAAACTTCATTAAGGCAGATTGGATTGTGGTAATGCGAGTGTTTCGGCACACATTCATCTCCACATTGTGTAGGTCTCATAGAGGGATGATCTTACATCAATACAAAATACAATAATTGTATTGTTCCCTTCAAACCGTACATTCATATCACCATTCAAAAATATTTATACATCAATGCAGTAAATTTTGTCAGATAGGTTTAATTTATAAGAAATAATCGAGTATAATGCCTTCTCTTGCATGTATGATAAGGAAATTGTAAAAGCACACTCAAATATGTAAATTAAATTAAAATTAAATTATTCTTTCACACATCAATATTTAGTATAAATAAAACCCCAATTACATGTAACATAGTCAGGATGCACCTCAATACATTTTTAATGTACATAACACGGTATCTCCAATCTAGAACTAAACCAGATTTTATTATAAAGTATCACAATAATTTCGCTAAACCAACATCAGCAATTCATTAGATTCAATATTATTAAATACTGTATAACATGTTATGTATAATCTTAAATCGTATTTAATAATAAATATAGGAATTACAAGATGGCAAAACATAAATGCAATAACTAGTTTATTACAGCTTCCTTACATAAAGCTAAAACAATTTTTTTTACCTTCCGCATACAACACCGTTCATGATACAGATAAATAATTGATTTTCAGCTGCCATCGACAGAAGCAATTAAACGTGTCTATATAAACATGATCTTTAAAAAATATATAATTCAAAAACTTTTATAATATTGGTGTATCATTTCATAGATTTTCTTCTGCGCTGTCAAAAAATTTTCGTTCCCTACACCTAATCACAATGAAATAGCAGTAAAAATGCAGAAACTCAACTGTTCACAATGTTCACAATAGTTCTAATGCAAAACGCATTTTTGTTATACATTAAACACTACTTAAAACTTCCAAGTAATCTACACTGCGGTTGTTTTATTTTGCACTTCAGCTGTTGTATTAGGTCGAAAATTTTTAGTGAAGGTCCTACTTTCATTTCTAGGAGTTCAATGATTTCATCTTTGGACAGTTGCAGCATCATAGGTCCAGTTATTTGGTTAAAGTTAACACAGTAGGGTTGGCAGTCGTTTACTGTAAGGAATTTTGCTACATCAGCACTGGTCCAATTTTCTGGGTCAACAGAATTAAGAACATCTAAGGGCACACTGGTATTGACTAGCCTGGGTATGACTTTGTCATCTACACTTTTGAGGGAATCGTTGGGTGATGATTCATTCACATCCTGAGAATTGTCTGTGGTTGTTCCCTGTATAAAAAAAATCTAGATTATATAAAAACATAAAAGGTCTTTGGAATATATAATAATATTAGTCCTTTTATGTAACATAGTAGTTGTCTCCAAGTTGTCTCATGAAATTGGGTTTAGAGAGATATGTATAAGGTTTGTTAAATAGATATTACTGTATTAGTACTATTCTAAAACCTATTTATATGTTCCTTGTACCTACTGTGTCTTCATTATTTTATGTAAGTAGGTTATGATGGAAGTGATTTAGTAATTTTAAATAGGAATTAAATTCTTTAATCATTTTATTAAATTAAATGTATATACCGTCATAATATCCTGGCTTGTATCTGCCAATCTACTATCCGAGGCTTCTGTATCAACATCCATCTTAACAGAAACATCTTCAGAACGTTCTGTATCAGCTGATTCAGACATACTAGTCGGCGGTGAAAGACTTTTTGTTTCACCCATATCCGAATTCTGTGAACTTTCCTCTGTAGTGTTTGGTGGATGAGACACCTTTGTCGCTAGAACGATATAAAACAGATGATAAAAAATCCTGAATTTAATAGGTAAGTAAAAAACAAGTAAAGAAAATAAATAGGTTATTCAACTTATAGTTTTCACTTTTGATAATCCGTTCTAAAACTTACTAACTTCATAACCGCGGCAGTTTAATATAATTTTACTATCATATATCAATAGGTTTTTCCTTATCACTCACTATAATTATCAGATTAGGACTAAATAATATTATAACCACAAAAGATTCACTGTCACCACCGTAATTACATTAGGAATTTGAGGATATTTTAATGATTTTCCTTCAAATAAAATTTTGCTACTTCACAAGAAATATTAGTTAACATCGTACCAGGTCTTCGTTTCCTGCGAGTGGGTCTCGGCTGGCGGGCTGGAGGGCGGCGTGCTCGTGGTGGTTGTAAAGGTCCCTCCAAACGGTGACCCACAGCCCTGCACCATCCCACAGGATACACATCAGTACTGTGAGCCCATAGCCACTGGTCGTACTCGCCACCCCAACCGTCGAAATGAACCTGTCCGAAAATTACATGAAAAAAATTAATATCTTCTAGGGTCACATGTGTTAGTGCTCCGAGGAATAAGAAAAATATCGTTGATAAATTGATCAATAAAAAAACAGGTATTAGAAAGTGTTTCCAGCACCCACCCATTGAATGGAACACTAATATAATTGCTACATCATAATGATATCTTTCTGCTAATCAATTTAACATAACATAATTAAAAAAGCCATATATCTTGAATAATGGATATATGTATAAATATATATTTTCAGTGATATTCCAGTAGTTGATATTTTTTCCATTAAATAATTAGGTCATAATCTTTGGGCAATGGAATACAAAGAGGCAGAATTAAATATTCAATCGATCTAAGCTACTTGATATGTCCACCTTGAGTAAATCAGCAACAACCCTCGCGACCGTGGCAACGCAGACGAGACGCGGGTCCATTAGGTCGGCGCACTCCAATCTCATGCCTGCCACGAACCCGTGTGACACAACGTGACCTCTGGCTGAGAAGAGAGATCTCGAAGCTGCCACACATCCGGATTCACTTAAATATTGATCCCATCTAAATTGCTCCCTACTCATGCTGCAATGAAACATATCTAATATTATTTAAGCAAAAAACAATATAAAATAATGTATTTAAAATTCTCTGCGATAGAAATAGGTTTAAACACAAAATTTAGAAAGAGAGTTGATTCAGAATAGAAAACATTTACATACCCAGCCGGAGGCACCAAGGTGATATTATTTGCTAAAGCGAATCCCACTGGGAATATGCAAGGCGATCGTTGGTGATAACAAAACCAGTCCGCGCCCGATGCGTCCGCGGGATAGCAATCTATCCTAATCATCATATAGCCTTCATTCAAAATTTGCATCACAGTCGCCGCACAAACCGCTGACAGATTCAATGGATCTATCGCTTCTAATTTCATACCCTCAGAAAACAAGGGCGGTTCATTTGTAGGGTACTTGTAGAACATATCCGATGTTGTATCATTTGGCAAAAGACGTCCTGCCGCTACTCTTGAACAGTAACTTTGTGGAGCGTCTAACAAATGTCCTACTCGGAACGCCCAGCCCACAGGATGAATCAACGGGGAGTCTTCATGACACCAGAAGCCATTATCCTCTGGCGAACTATCATAGTATTTTATGTGTAAACGTTTTCCGACTATTTCACATACACTAGCCACCTGATAAATAATAATATTACTATATAGGATAACAATTATGTATAAATACTTACAACTTCATAGGAAACATTCATATTTACTTTAACTTGGGAAATCCTGTTCTTATCTACTACTTCCATGATTGAACCTATAGAAAACCTTGATACAAGGCTGTCATTTAATTTAGTATAAAAATTTGCAGGCAAAGTTCGAGCTCCTGTGAGCTGTTTCACTAGAAACCTGAAAAATACAAATGTTTTCACATATAATATCACTCCAACAGAATGCCTTTTGGAATGAATAATGAAAACTATGCTAATTTTTGTACCACCTCAACAAAAAAAAAATTTACTTTTTTTCAAAATGTAGCTCTTACGACCACTTGCAGTTGTATAACACCAGTGTGTAAATGAAAAGCATGTTTATTACATTAAAATCATTTTTCTTATATTAACATTCTACCTGTCTTTTAGATAAACTTATCAACAATTGTGACTTGTCTCTTGTCTGCCATGATCAGGTATAGTATAAAAGAATAAATTGGGGTGGTAACATCCAAGAAAAATAATTTTTATTTAAATAGTTACCATTGCATATTTTAGATATTATTAAATTAGGACTTTAATTAAAAAAAAATACTTATGTATATTGTACATATATAAAAAAGGAATATCTCACTTTTTCCAGTCAGTATATTTGTCCTCTATACTGCGAGGAGGTATTAGTGGTTTACCACGTGTTGCACACCAGCCAACTGGATGTACTTCAGAACAACAAAGATTAACCCAAAAGTCCTTAGAATCATCACTTCCAAAACCTTCATACCTTAGAAGACCCATATAGCCTTTAACCTGATAGAGCACAGCATGAATTACAAAATAAATAAATACAAACAAACAATTATATCATATAATATGATTTTTGTAACATTTTAGTCACAGCTTTTTACATGCTATCAATGAGGGTCATGCAAGTTGGATGTATCTCTTTTAACCACCTTGAGAACTGTCGCTACCCAGAAGTAATCATGTAGCTTTTCTGAGTAATTTTCACAGTCTGTGTTCTTTACTTCTACTTTCATTCCTTCGAAAGTGTTATCCCACATTTCATGTAATGGTGCATGTTTGAACAGACTGACAGGGGCAGCGAGGAAATCACACCCAAATAGTTCATCCTTCCATTCATAACTGTTAGCTATTAATGCAGCAGATTGCTTAATAGGTCCTGCCTATAATTAAAATAATATTTAAACATTAACACCATACAACAATATTTGTATGTAATCATAAAAAAATATTTCTCATTGATAATGTTTAAAATATGGAATAGGCTATCTTGTAAGTAAAATATAGATGCATATTAAAGGTCTATTATTAGTAAATTAGGACATTAATATGAAACTCATTCAACCATCTCCAAAATAATGTGATCTGTGTTTATTTTTTCTTTAACTTATAAAACATCTTTACTTGGAGATCATTAAAATTTGCTTGCCAGTGCTGCAACTGTGGCAGTGGTTCCAGCGGGATTAGTCCTGCCATATGTTCGGCCCCTTCCATCAACTTGAATCTCCAGTTACAATACCTCCTTCTTAAATTATTACTGGCATGACATCTTAGTGAACAGAACTTATTATTACGAGCGTAGAACTGACCGCGGCGACCCACTCGCCCGCACAATTCACATATTGCTGTAGAGATTATGAAATTTATATTTATCAAACAATTTCAACGAATTCAATAAGTGATTAATTGTATATTTTGCTTATAAAGTGCACTATCTTATGAAACATTTATTTATGTTATTGCTTTACTTACCAAAACTATCTTTCTCTAAAGGAATTATAGACAAATCTTCTAAAATATTATTGTCGTTTGACAAATCCGTTATATTATGTGAAGATACATTGCTACCAATTTCGTAAAAAGCCATATTTGGAAACTATCAAATAAATACCAACCACAGTGGAAGTAAACACTTCAATATTCATGACTTAAAAGCGGTTATTATCCGAAAAAACTTTTGAACAATTTTTTTAACTGTTATTTATAAGAAAGGTTAACGTCGTTTACTTATATCATAAACTCTGTTGCTTTTATTGGAGTCTTAGTCAGATATAGTAATTATTAATTAATTAAAGGACATAAATTAATACAAATGAACACTGAACAGGCACATGAAACAACTAGCACAGCTTCAAAATCACAAAATATTTTAATTAAAAAACTATTCTCAATGTTACTAGTAAAAATATTAGAATATTTTCTAAGGTACGTAGATATTGCTTAAGTGGAATTATATATTACATATTGCTAAGAAAGGAATAATAAAAAATATTAAAATAAAACAACTCTTTCAAGCTAATCGAATTAAAATTCAAATTAAGTTAATGAATGGAAATGTTACAAAAAATAATATGCTTACGTTATAAGAACAAAGCTTTTATTTTTATTTTGAGTTTTTGTTATGTGATTTGCTTTATCAGTGCAAGTAAAATTAACTCTATATTATCTTTGGTGTAAAATTTACCCTTATGTGTTTTTTTAATTGCGACTGTGTCAATAATCATTCACAAATCACAATTGCTGAACAGTGAACAGTGATAACTGACAAGTATATACCATAATATTCTCTGTTGTTAAATAATAATTAATATTGATAAATACATTCGCTTTGATTCGTTTATTTTTATTAAAAATTTAATCAACATTTTAAACCCGTAAGTATTAATGACTTGTATCTATTTTCGCTGTTATTATAAATGGCCACTTGTAATATGTCTACCATCCATCTTTTCGGAAATGCAATACGGTGAAATAATTGAGCAATCTTAACATACGGTCTCATATTACCAATCGTTATTGTTATGATACCCTTTCTTATAGCCATATTTGATCTATCATCCTTAATTTGTTATTAGGAGTAAAGCAGAATTAGGAATTATAAATATAAAAAGTTTACTATTGCTAGCCTTCGTATCCATTATTGAATATTCGATAACGCCGGTCAACATGTATTATAGAATATCTGCATTTCTAGATAGTTAATTTATAAATATCTTCAAAAGGACAGGCCTCAAAATATAGGAATATGGAAGTTACCCACTGTCAAAGTGATTAATTAAAATTTTTATCATGCTTTTTTATCACTTATAATGTGTATCATAAAGCTCAATTGATGGTGAAGGTATGCTGAGGTAAAGCAGCTTGCCGTCAGTATTTTTGAGCATTAAAATTTCATTACTTTTCTTGACTAGACTTTATGGACTTGAGCAGAAAAATTGACATTTATAATAATGTTTAGTGAGTAGTTCCCTGGAGCTGAAAGTTGTGTGTCATTAAAAAACATAATTTAAATCCACCACACATTTTATCCTAACAATTGTGTGATTCAATTGTAGTTCTGCATTAATAGATACTTTGTAGCTTTTTTTATTGAAGTGAGGCGCAATCCTACTCTTGTGCGTCAATTTATTCTTTATAAATTACAGAAAAAATGGTTTTGAATTTATTTATTATTCACAAATTTTGTTCTGTTTTATACATATTAGTATTTATAAAAAATAATAATTTTATTTTTAACTGTTTAATTTGACTTTTTACATAATATTCAATTATAGAGTCGTGTTTCATGTAATATAATAAAAAACAGTGAAGTATTAAATTTTTCATAACATCTTTTTTGTTACATATATGTTTTATCGTTACTAAGATTTGTCTATAAAAACAGTTATTTAATTATATTAACTATTATTATTTAATAAATTGTTAGTAAAAAATTAAAAATAGATGTTAAATTATATTAGTATGTTATTAAATCATTATTTCCTATTTTTTTTTAGTATCTGAGTTTCAAAGAAATATGATTGAATTGTATAACAAAAAAAGTAAGATAATAGTTGTTTCTGTATTCTAATCCTTAAATTAATTTTAATCTTAAATGTATGGATGGATGCAAAATGTACATTATTTCATGAATTTTAACAGTAACATAGAAATGTTATGGAGATGAGAATTAGACATAGGTTGCAATTTATTCCAAAATACCATGGAGTAACTGCAATTGTATTGTATATTAAGTGAAGTGACATACATTATTCAGGTGTTCTTGCCAGATCATTGGTTTGTCTATTGTTTTAACACATTTTGTAATTTTATGAGATGTAACCTCTCAGTATTCTATGGATTCACTGTGTGTATGCCAGATCCATTGCGTTGAGGGAGAGGAGCTTCAACAGTGCCTGTGACTTGCGCCCCAGGTGTAGGTTTAAGGGGCCCCTATCTAACGCGCGTTAAATGCTCACCTCCAATGTCCAAGCTCCTCCCTTTAACTAACCAAATTTGAAAAGAACCTACTAGGGCCTCCTTCGAAGTACGTTCCAAGAATGAATTGATATTAGTTCTGGACAAGCCCAAGTCTTTTAGTAGGTTGTAGAGAGATTTGGCCGTTATACCTCTCGCTCCCACTTCTGCCGCGTACATATCCAAGACGTTAGTCCGTTAGTGAATTCGTAATATTTATTGACCTTGATGGTATGGTCTTCGGGGATGTTTGTTTCTCAAGGAACCATAAGCTCCATTATCATAACGCGCTTTAAAATTGGCGAATACATAAATATGTCTGGTCTGGAGGCCGATGTACAAATATTCTCTGGGATTATATATTGTTTCTTATACGTATCCAAACCAATCCGAAGTCCAATCCGAAGCCAGTTTAAAGATAGAGTAAGGATTGTCGATTGATTTTATAGCCCTAGTTTACCTTCTCTCACAAAACCTACTGATCGCTCGTTTATGGGCATTTCCCTTTGCGCTCTGACTACCGAAAGACTAACCGCTTTACGCATAATTTCTAAAACCCTATCGTGACGACGCGAATATTGACTACTATCCAGGAGTACTCTATATTCCAGCAGCAAATGCTTATCAGTTCCAACTTCCTCCCCGCACATGTATAAAGTTTTTTCAGGTTTCGTAGGTGTTTATAGAGCTGCGATGACCCTTTTAGATCCATCCCGAAACTATTACGATCCCTGAATAACGCTCACGAATCAGTCGACAGCGCAAACCCGAGCCACAATTTCAACACCTCTAAGACGCTTGCAGCTAACTTTGACAAATGGGTTTTATTAAAATCGTAGACTAGGAAAGGCCAATTCAAACGTGATATTAGATAATTGTCGTAGATCCGTTTTTGAATTTACTTATCGGTTGGTTATCGACCTTGTTAAGATCGTACAAAAAGCTATCTACTATCCCTTCTAAGGATGGAGTATGACCTATATTATATATCATATCACTAACTAGTTTTGGAAAGTTACACCATTTTAGCGTGAATAGCATTAATTCATGTTGTCTCTCTCTTAATCTGACAACCTATTTCCTTATTATTATCGTTGGTGGAATTCTCTGGAAGTCGATAGTAGGAATTTCAGGTTTAAGTCCAGCAGGATCCCTATATAGTCTGACGCTTTTGGGCACTTCATATGTGCTTTTAAATGGTCGTGAATTTGTTTGTTCGTTAAGAGAAGTTTTCCATGTTATTTTTTAAAAATGGTTTTCAAATACTCAAAAAGGGTTTTTATCGAAATCTACATCATCTTTTGCCAGGTTAAATTTATTGTGATATTGTGCGGTTCTAAAATTAATTAATGGATTTTTTTTTGAATTAATTTTAGAATTGGCCTTAATGCCCTAGCTAGTTGGTGATTAAGATTATTGGCCCCCAGGGCGTTGGCTATACATAGATTTTTTATATTCCCGTTTTTTTCCTCCTCATTTTTACCTTGAAAGAATTTTCTTTGTTTTTATCAGGGTGGCGATTTTGAGGTGGATATTGCTTGTAAAAGTAGTCGTAAACAATATTTTAGAAAGTTTAAACTAGTTATTTACTACATATATTATTGTTTCAGTTGAAGAACTAAGACAAGAGCAAAGATGGGACGAGGTCAGATATTTTCAGAATTATTATACAATATATCATTCCAAATAATTAATTTAATTTGCTTTACTCAGTAGTTTCCAGGTTCCATTCTTGTTTGTATCAATATGTTTGTTCTGTATTTTTATATGAAAATTAAATCAAGTAACAAGTATAGTAGTAATAAAGAAATAAGTAAATCTAAATTAATCTTTGTACATTTTTTTTTACTATAATTTACGAAATACTTAAACGAGGTTTTACATTTAATTAATGTGGTCAGAAGAATAAACATAATATTTGTCAAATAAAACAGGGTTAATCATTTTCTCCCGATTCATATTTTAGGAGGAAAAAAGAAAAATGCACAAGAAGTAGAAAAAAAATTGAGTGGAGAATCATCTCAATCACAACCAAGTACATCCATTGCAACAGTTGCTGTGGAACAAAAACAAGAAGTTGGCACTGAACAAGTTACACCAACACTCGAAGAAAAAGCTGTATCAGCTCAAGCTGAGCAACCAAAAGATGATTCCAAAGAAGAAACCATTGGGTTAGGCCTCGATTTGGGTGAAGGAAAAAAAAGGCGTCCTAGGAAAAAGAAATCTACGACTGTAGCACAAATGCTGTCTGAAGATATTGCACAAAAAAATATCTCATTACAGCAGGAAACGCAATCCCATATAACACCTACGGCGGTAACAACGCAGCCGTCTACGTCTCCGGCGTTGGGGAGCACAAGTCAATTTCCAGGACTCGGTAGAGGTAGGGGGAGGGGCAGAGGTTGGGGTGTTCCTCAGCAGACTCCTCTGCAATCAAAAGGGCTACAGTTTGCTGAGCAACAATATCCCGGCCAACAGCAATATGATGCTCAATCATACCCAGGACAGCAACACCCTGGCCAGGAGCAATATGGAGCTCAATCACACCCAGGACAGCAACACCCTGGCCAGCAGCAATATGGAGCTCAATCACACCCAGGACAGCAACACCCCCCTGGCCAGCAGCAATATGGAGTTCAATCACACCCAGGACAGCAACACCCTGGCCAGCAGCAATATGGAGCTCAATCACACCCAGGACAGCAACACCCTGGCCAGCAGCAATATGGAGCTCAATCACGACCTAGACAGCAACAATCTTCACAAATGCAACAAAGCAGGTCATCGAGTATTGCTTCTATAGCATCATCTTCGAGCAGCGGTGCATTAAGCCGGTATAAAATACCGGCAAGAATAGAAGGCCGCTCGGTCAGGAGTACAAATATTAAAGTTTTGACCAATTACTTGGAAATGAAAATTAAGGATGTCAAAGTTGTAAGTATCAATAAATGTCATACAGGTTGAAACCAAAATCAATTGCTTGTTAACCAGTTTTTGAAACTGAGACTTCCTTCCTTGATTTACTCTCAAATGCCGGTGTTTTTATTTCTACACAGTCTACTGATTTTTTAACGCGTCTCACTGTCTTTCTATTAGCTTTTAACTCTAAACCTAAGCTACGAGCTTTAAAATTTAATTATGCGTTTAATACATTTTTTTCTTCGATGACAAATGAATTATATTTTCAGCATCGCTACGATATTTCGGTTAAACCCGACAAGCCCAAGAAAATTGCACAGAAGGCTTTTGCTGTAGTGAAACAACAATATTTTCCTAAATCTGTAATTGCGTTCGACCAAAGGAAGAACTGTTACACTTTAGCACCTCTCTGGAAAGGTCCTGATGAAAGAGTCAGTTATGATGTGAGTATATCACAATATAGGGACTCTGTGAGTCACAAAATGACCCTGAATGTTATCATTTAATATGTTTTTCATGTTATTCATAGCGTCATTCTGTGTTTATTTTATACAAGTATTTTTTGTTACAGGTGGAGGTGATTGACGATAATAAAGTTAAAATGCCCTTCGAGGTGTCATTGAAGGTTACTGGCGTAATTGATCTCGGGAGGATCTTAAAGTAATCATTTGCTTATTATTTACAATTAAATTGTTATAGTCCTTGCGCTAATGTTAGTCGATTTCTGTCAATGACTTGACGTACTGATGTTTGAGGACAAATAAATCTCCAGACAAATAAGTGACAATCCAACTTAAGTAATGTACTGGGTAATTTATTATATATTTTTCAAACTATCTGACTAAACAAAATAAAAAACGTATTTCCAAAACATTTGTTCCAAACAGAATACATTATCACATTACATAATTAATTGATATCTATAGTTGTTCAAAAAGTTAATCTTTTACGTTACGTCCAAACGGTGTCATGTCTTACACGAAATGATAGCAGTTCCTTACCAGACTCTGAACGGAGCGTCAAAAGCATATTTATGAAATTAATAATTTTGGATTTAATTACTAAATACAATCAAAAAGTAATTTAGAAATCTAGCAAAATTATGTTGTATGATACAAATACGATGTTTAAAGTAATTTAAACAAAATGCTCTATATAACGGAATTGTATACACGTCATTATTTTATATTCAACCTGTTAAATTAAAAAAAAAAATACATTTCGTATTTCAAAATAATTCCCATCTTGGAACTTTCCTTGTTGACACTTTTTTTTACACCTCATGTTTTGGGTCCTTCTGTTCTTGCTGCCTTTTCTGAGACATAATGTGTTATTGTAAATATTTTTTTATTCGTCGTGGTATTGTCGGATCCATCTTAGGATATATATATCCTTAGAAAGAAACTCGGTTATCAGTAAATGTCATTTTCCATGTTTTTTGTTTATTTATTTTTTTTAATAGTGTGTGTTGTGATTCTGAACTATTTTAGTCACATCAAAACTGGAGACTCCTCTTTGAATACGCCCAGCGAAGCTATACAGGCCATTGATGTTATTTTACAACAGGGCACACTTGAAAATTATGTTAAGGTAAATTTTTAATTATACTTTACTTTCGAAAAATCAATTTTTTTTATAGTGAAAGCGACAAAAATGTTCATATTGCATATTAATTTATTTACTACAATCAAATAATACTAAAAACTCAATAAGGCTTAACTTTACTGACAAAAAGTTATAATGAGTCAAAGAGAAATAATAAGGCAAGTTAAAATAATTTATATGATAGAAACTTGGCAGGCTTTTTCCTCTGTACTAAGTCATAAGTTTGATACCAAAACAAAAAGTATATATATATATATTAATTATCTTTATTTATTTTTTCTCTTTTTCCCGAGTAATCTATTTTCTATGGAAATTTAGAATTTTAATTTCTTTTAGTTATTTAATTAGCTAATCATGGTAAATAAAATTTGAACAAGTGTTCATTTTACTTTGATTAAGTAATAATTTAATTTATATACAACTTTTCTACTCTCACAGCAGACAAGTAAACTTAATAAAAAAAAATAATATTAATCTATTGAGATATATAGTTATAATTTTGTGTACAGGTCGGAAGACAATTCTTCAAACGTCCACAGAATCCAATAGATTTAGGTTTTGGATTGGAAATGTGGACGGGTCTATTCCAGTCGGCCATATTCACTTGGCGGCCGTTCATAAATATCGACGGTAATATAATATTATATATATAACTCAAACTTGTAAATACAAATATCAGTTTAAATTTAAAATTTAAAGCAGTAAATAAAACTTAATGAAGGAATTTCGAGCTTAGAATTAAATTATATTAAAGACCCTTTTTTTGTCTGTATCTTCCTGTCACTTAAATAATAAAAAAAGTTTAAATCAAAAGTAAGTATTAATCTCACATTAACCTAAATATTTCGTCGTATATAATTTTTTGTGACCGCTTTTAAACTTTGTTGTTGTTTTATTAAATCTCGCTTACATATTAAATTTGCAATAATTGTTATATGTAAATTATGTTTCAGTGGCCCACAAAGGTTTTCCGCGGACTCAATCTGTATTGCAGGCTTACATGAATGATTTTAAATTGAATCCAAATCAATGCCTTGAACAACAAAGGGGATATAATGTCGAATTATTCAGGCAATATTTAAAGGGACTTAAGGTTGGCAACATTGCGTTTAGTGTATGGAAAAAATAGCATAATATGTTCATAAAAAAATCATTTAATATTAGTTTTTATCTTTTTGTAAACATACTTAGTTTTAACATTTTGCTAATAATGAATATATCATAATTTTTGGGAAAAGACAAAATCAAAATCTAAAAAAAAATTCCATCTCATAATAAAATAAAATTGTTTTTTAGGTGAAGGCGTTTGTAGGAGGCGACAGTAGTGGCAAAGTACGTGAATACATTGTCAATGATGTACAGGATCCTCCGAGTAAATTAACATTTGAAATGACGGATGCGAGTGGAAAAACCAAGAGAATGTCGGTGGCTAACTATTTCCTTACTGAGAAAAAATTAAGGTTCGTTATTTTATAGCATTTTTTTATTCTCTTTCATCGTTTTCAATGTTATTAAATAGACTTGTCTTCGTCGCGCCGCTTAGAGATTGTGTCTGACTAATTTTGACCGACTGGCGTGTGTAAGTTTGTACTGGTATAAACTTTAATACAAAATTTTAATTTTTACTTGATCGTCCAGTGAGAATATTCATTATGGAATAATTATGCCATCTTATAATGAAAGTTTCAATCTTGGCCTAAAATTATTAACAAAGAACTAATTAAAAAATGGAAACAACTGCTTTTAAATATCAATAAGAAATGAAACAATTCTTTTTAAATATTCATTGAGAAAAATAATTTTTTCCTTAGGTAACTCTATGTAGCGTGCTAACAAGTGCTCATTCCCCATAATTTATATATACAAAAGAAGGCAAAATAAAATTTATTATTTAGAAATTTACTTAAATGAACTCGTTGTTAACCTAACCAATATTAATCGTAAGTCATCATCATCATCATCATCGTCGTCAGCCTATAGGAGCCCACTGCTGAGCAAAGGCCTCTTCTCACATGGAGAAGATTAGAGCATTAATCACGCTTGCTCAAAAGGGGCTGGCGATTTCAATCTTGTAATTTGTAATTATAAGACCAGGTTTCTTCACGATGTTTTTCCTTCACCGTCCGTCAGTAGTGTCTAAATACTCTTAGAAAGTACATATGACCCGGAAAAGATCACATTGGTACTCGTCAGGTTTCGAACCCGCGCCCTCACGTATGAGAGGCGGGCCTTTAACCTCTAGGCCACCACGACTTTTTAATCCTAAATAGTACTTATATAATATACAAACAAATTATATTTTCAGACTGCAATATCCAAACCTGAATTGTTTGTGGGTCGGTCCGAAAAACAAGAACATCTTCTACCCAATGGAATTACTTCAAGTCTCTTATGGCCAGGTACCCTAAAGGAGTTATACAAAATTTTGCAAGACATTTCTTTTTCTTCTATAAAATGTTCTTAATTAATATTACTTAATTAAACAGGCATTAAACAAGCAACTGAATGAAAAACAGCTACAGACTATGGTACGCGAGGCTGCGACTCCGCCGAATGAGAGATTGAAGAAAATTAAGGAAGTTATACACAATGTACGTATATATTTTTTTATATGATAAATTATAAAATGTATATAAAACTTTATATATACAAGAAGTTTTAATTTGATTCTTTAAAATATATATATATTTTTAATGCAAATCATAAAAGTTATATTATTTATATTTCAGATGAATTATCCAGCAAATCCAATATTCAAGCATTTTAAATTGGAGATTGAGAAGGACTTTTTCAAAGTCGATGCAAAAATTTTGCAAGCGCCAAAGTTAGATGTTGGTGCTGGAAGAGGGGTCGTGCCCAGGTTTGATGATAATATTAAAAGATATAAAAGATTTTAGTTTCATTTAACTGGATAAAGACTTTGAAATATGCCATAATTTTTTTATTCCATATATATATACATATGCTAGAACAATTTTTTTTTGCTTAGAATTAAATCCTTAAAAAACCTTAGTAGTTCTCTTAGTAACTACCTTCAACATTTAAAGTAATCTTTTACATGTCTCCTGTTAGAGCATAAAAATACATTTTTTTTATAACTCAAATAATGGAAATTTAAATGATTTAATTTTCTTAACATGTGATCCGCTAAATAATACACTTTTAAATCATCTTTTCTTTGTTTTTATATAGTGCGATGTTAATTTTATTGTTTTTTGTCAGGAATGGATCGTGGCAGGCCAATCGTTTCTTAAAACCCAGCGCATTGGAATCCTGGGGACTCATAGTAGTTGATGCAGATCCAAATGCTTGTAGATGCGAAGAGTTCATGCAAAATGTGAGTATTTTTAAACATTTTCATTGAGAGATATTTTTTTATAAATTACTGAATCGATATCAGGAATTCTCTATACTGACGATCCACTTCAAGTGAACCACACAAAAAATATCGAATTTATTAGTGACATTAACAGAAACAGTAATTGACATTATTCTGTTAAAATATTACAATTTACTTAAAATTTCGCTCTTCAGACCTAAATACTTATTTCTATCACAAAAAATAAATACCTCTAAATTTAAAACTGACTATTTAAAAAATAACAAACACTTAACATTTTGTAACAAATGAATGAAGGATGAGTTCAATAAAGCTCACTAGGAGTATCTGAAACCCCATTCAAATTGGTTGCCTAATTTAATAACAATCGTATAAGTATATAAATGTATAATTTTCTACAATAAACCACTGAAAAGTTCTTGAAAAAAAAATCTTATGTACAATAGAATTAGAATAAAACAATTACATCCATATTAGACACTTGAATAAAGTTATGTTTACATTTTTGACCACATATCATATTATCAATCATATTATCAATACATATTATAAAACAAAGTCCCTCGCCGCGTCTATATGTTCGCGATAAACGGAAAAACTACTTCACCGATTATCAAACAGTTATCACCACAAGGTAGCGTGATTCTCGAGGAAGGCTTTAGTATGTAATTTGTTAAGTTTTTATATTTACTTGTGGGTACATTACCGATATTTGTTGAAGATGTCGGGAAAATATTAGACGTCTGAGAGCTTTTAACGAAAACGCTGCCTTAAGTCTTTGAGATATAGCAAAATAATATATGGTGGAATTGTGTATCTTATACAGGTCTCCAGAAAAGTCCGCGGTGGCATACGTCTATACCTTAAGGATAACATACTATATCCATTTTACAAGTTTTAAAAATAGGCATTCCTAAAGCGTTTATTGGAAAGCTATTTACATAAACACGGCGTTGAGTCTTATCAAAATAAATTACTTCGTTTTCAAGCCTACATGAGTATCTGTAAATTACCTTTTAAATCATTTAAATCGGGCGCACCATTTGAAAGTTATAAGTTTAATAATTCTCAAAATTAAATAGGCCATTTTATATTTTTTGTAAAGAGCCCGTGCGAAGCCGGGGATTGTACCTAGTAATATATAAATAAGGTTGGAATGCTGCTAGACTGTCTTGTGTTTATAATATGATAATGAAAATTTAGTACAAATCCTAAATATTTTTGAACTTGTTAGGTAAGCAGAGCTTAGGAATAACCTTATAGCACATTAATGGTGTTAGTAGTAAATTGCGACGCTGACCCATCGATGGGAATGCGAAATTTGTTTTAAAAATACATACAGTCTTAAGTCAATCTAATTACAGACATCTCTTTAGAATATAGTTACTTATGTCTTAATTGTAACCTGATTATAGTTTTATGAGTAAAACTTCTTTTTCTTGCATCCTCCATTGCCGGCAAAAAATCTTTTGACATTAAAATATATACTACTACAAGTTACGTGCCCTTATATTACTCTGTCATTTCAGATAAACCGTATCGGGAAGCAGATGGGGATGACTGTGAACGCACCCAAGTATTACAACTTCAATGTTAAGCCTTTTGATTTGAAGAGAACTTTGTATGCTGCATCTGAAAAGGGTGTCAATTTCTTATTCATCATTGTAGGCGGAAGAGACAAGAATTGCTATCATAAAGTAATATATTCAACAATCATTAAATTTATATGTATTTTTAATATATTTTTTTTTTTTATTAAATTTTGATGTAAATTTTATTACAGGTTAAACAAATAGCGGAGTTGGAGGTCGGATTACTAACGCAATGCATAAAAGAGTTCACAGCAAAAGCTAAGATGAGCGATCAAACCATACGTAATATACTTTTAAAGGTAAGGATAATATATTTTTTTTCATATAAATATGATACCTATATATATGTTATATATATATGTTCGGTTTGGCTTTAAAATATATTTTAATTTAGCTAAGCTAAGTTAGCTGCAAGGGTACTAATTGTCATCGCTACAATACAGTAGAACTTCATTCTGGTACAGCCTTTTTGTATATAAAATGCACAAGTTCAGAGGTATCTGAAATACTGTTGTCACAAGTTGGCATCTTTGAAAAGACGTGCAAAAAGATTTATTGGTGTCCATGATTTGATTAAAATCAATGTAGTCAGCTTTAAGCACTAAGGTAGCCAGTCACTCAGTATTTTGTAGGACACACTTTGGAGTTTGCCCACGATTAACAAAAATTGAATTCTTCCATCTGCTTTTTACCAATTTGGCAATTATCGGTCCTTTCGGTTTATACCTTTTTCGCATCCGAATGAAAGGATAATCTTCCTTATGGGAAGCAACAGATTGGAACAGTCGGTCTGATTATCTGTTTCCTTCCAATTATAACTTGGCTACCTTTGATATGGGTGAAAAGGATGTCACTAAGATACTATCAGTAATAGCTGGATTGATAGTTAAGGATTTTCCAGTTGTTATTATATATATAATGTTTATATTATTATGTAATATGTTTATATTATTTGTATATATATATGGACGAAGGCTCGTTACTGTCTTTCATCATACACATTTTAATTTTCTCTTTTTGGTTTAACAATTTTCACATAATATGCGATTATATATTGAATAAATTGTAAATATTAGTAGAATACAGTCTCTGGTCGTTTATAAAGTCTTTTAATAAAAAAAATATATAATATTTTAAATCCAAAATACCCTCGACCGATCTGCCCCATAATTTTACTTTCTTGTTACACATATTAAGTGTATTAATCGCTTGATAGGCTACTTCTCGAAGTTTCATTGTACCAAAAAAAAAAAATAATACATTTAAAGTTCCAATATTTCCGTATCCTTATTATATTATTATTTAACTAAAGGTTAATTCAAAACTGATGGGTGTGAACCAAGCATTGGACGCGTCATCCATACCGAGGTGCATCAGTGAAGGCGGTGTTATGTTGGTTGGCGCTGACGTCACTCACCCCTCCCCTGATCAGGTTTGAATTTGGAATCTCATATGATTGTTTAATTTCAAACAACTGTGATTGGTCGAAATCACATTACTGTAATTTTTTATACGTTAAGTAAAACGACAATTTATAGTTAATCTGTCATAATGTGGTGTAAAAAAAAAAAAATTATATTTATTTATTTCCAGACCTCAGTTCCCAGTATTGCAGCCGTCACAGCATCTTTTGACAATTTCTGTTTCAAGTATAACATCGAACTCAGCGTACAGACACCAAAGGTAGCAATTATAACGATATAACTTTTATATACGGTCAAAAATTATAATTTCTACTTTTTATAATTGAAGATTACTTAATGATAAAGATTTGATATTGCTCAAAAAAAGAGAAATAATTTTATATAGTATTAATATTAATGATATATTTTTAATGTTAAAACATCGCGTTGTCCTAATTTTTGATAAAACCTATTTACAGGCTGAAATTATTGTGGAATTCGAAGACATGATCTTTGATCACTTGCAAGTCTATAGAAAGAATCAAAGATGCCTTCCAAGGAAGATATATGTGTTCCGAGATGGCGTGTCGGAGGGACAGTTTGCTCAGGTATATGAAATCTCGTAAAAATAATGACTATAAATAAAAAAATATCTATTAATACAGTTGTTAAGAACAATCTAAGTTTTGTTAAGACAAGTAATAAACATTATGTAACTTATTATAATGTATAAATTCCTTCATGTAAATTTTGCAGGTGATTTAAAAATACCGTATAGGAGAATTTAAAACTTACAAAAAGATACTGCCTTCAATAATATAATGATAAAAAAAGTCGATTGGAAACTATTTCTTGGCTTTCAAAGTTATGTCTTTGTAATAGTTGTGTTAATTTATTACAGGTTATGAACAGTGAATTGGTTGCTATTGAAAAGGCCTACCGTCGCCTGGACCAAGAAAGGAAACCGGAAATTCTCTTCCTGTTGGTACAGAAGAGGCATCATACGAGGTATTATTATACTAAAAATATACCCAGTACTGTTTGATTAGTTTATAAAAATTAATTAAAAACTTGTAAATTATCATAATTATTATATTTTTAATTACTGTCATATTTCGTTTCGGATTTTGGTTATTTCTCATTTAATTTATATTTATTTAACACGTTTTTTTTTAGGTTCTTTTTGGGAGAGCATGATCGTCAGAACGTTGAACCTGGTACAGTGGTCGACACAGAAATCGTTCATCGCAGTGAACTTGACTTTTATTTGGTGCGTTTCTAATTTTAAAGATTGCGTTAACTACCCTATCAACAATTACCAGTTATCATTCATAAACCAATTTATTAAGAGCTATGAATAAATTCCTGAAAATTGTCTCTCTATACTTTGACGATGTAAAGTTTTTGTACGATTACTAATAATATAAGTAATAAAAACTTATAACCTTATAACCACAGCTAATATAATCAATATATTTTTTGATATGATACTGATTGTTGGTTATAAACTTTCAGGTGTCCCATTCAGCTCTCAAAGGTACAGCTCGTCCTACGAGATACCACGCGGTCGCTAACGACGGTGGTCTTCCTTCTGACGAAGTCGAACAGCTGACATATTACTTGTGTCACTTGTACTCCAGATGCATGAGATCAGTTTCATACCCAACGCCCACATACTACGCGCACTTAGCGTGTCTCAGAGCTCGATCCCTTACATTGTAAGTATATACCTTATATATATATAACCTCATTTAAATTGATTACTCACAGTTTAAAGAATTTAAATTTTTCAACGATTCAAGTAGTTATTTAATTAATTATTAATTTATAAATTAAATATAAACTGGTAACACCAATTTTTTTTGATACTGGTAACAAGTGTAAAAGTAAAAAAGACTATTAGTACCTATAAAAATTTTTTGATCATCCTATTTGTTATATATATTGTTTAACACTACAGGTAAATTTATAAGAAATAAAATAAAAAAAATATATATAATGATCTTTTTAACAATAAAGAAATTTTGAGCTTTATTTTGATTAAAATGCAAATAGGTTAAATTGAAAATTCATTAACAGGAGCAAGGAGCAAGCAAGTGTTATAAAAAAGGCAATTTTTAATGAAGTTTTCTAATGTTATACCTTCAAATTAATTAGTCTCGCCAAAAAAAAATCTATTCAAAATGGTCACATTTGACTTTTATACAGGCGTTTAAGCTATTTAGCCACGAATGTATGGATTCACGCGCTGTTTCCAAGGGATATTTCAATCAGCAAAATGAAATATCTTAAATTCTTGTTTCAGCGGCGATCACTTCAACAACAGCGATCTGGAAAAGGAACCGAAAAGACTTCGCGTCATG
Organism: Danaus plexippus; assembly: GCF_018135715.1. Classification (NCBI taxonomy): domain Eukaryota; kingdom Metazoa; phylum Arthropoda; class Insecta; order Lepidoptera; family Nymphalidae; genus Danaus; species Danaus plexippus. Next base: position 6,116,351 of record NC_083538.1, read on the forward strand.
GACAAAATGCTAAATTGCAGTCGCATGTTTTTCGTGTAGTTTTAAACGATATCATATATTATATATATATATATAATTTTATACCTATAACAACTTTTTAACAATAGCCTAAACAGTTATTTGAAAAAAAAAACAGAAATCAAAAAAAAAAAATTATTTGTTGAATCTAAAGACGTTATGTTTTTTTTTTTTATCTGCAACAAAGGATCATTGCAGGTTAGACTATATTTTTTGGAAACCAAGCTTTAGTTAAAAATTATGATTCAAAATTTTAAATTATTAGTATGTATGAAATCCCATTAAGGGTTTTTGTCAATGAAATAATATTGTGATGATCTCATTTCTAAATTCTGTGAGTATTTTTTTAAATTATTCTTGTATCTCATTCGTCTACTATATTTCCTTTATGTTTCCTTTCTCAACTATATTTCCTTTATGTTTTAAATTTCTTGTATGATATCTTTTTAAGGGCCTATATTTTTTTGTGTTAGATGTATGTTCAGGTATAAATTTGTCGAAAAAACTGGTATATTCAGTTATTATTTAATTATTCTAAGCTAAGTGGTGATTTTTCAGATATCGAAATCAAACAATATAACTATTTTTTATTTATTTTTAACATATTATAAAAACTTATCATATCGATGTTAGTCTGTGAATAGTATTGATGAATTATTGTCAATCATAACTTAAAGTTAAACACAATAAAAATCTAATACACCAGAAATACCGGGAAAATTTGATTGCACTCTTAATTATTCCTGCCTATTTGTGTTTGTAATTTTTGTCATGTGTAAGATGACAATTTTCCATGACAAATTAATCTTTGTAAGTAGCAAGAATACAAGTACTTCAAAATTATACACCCAAATCTTATAATGTATGTATATGGTCTCAGTGAAAAATTATTCAAAATCATTGCAAACTATTGGACTGTGTATATTTTTATATATTTTGGCTTCAAATATACAATAGTCGGCATTTGAAAAAAAATCTTTTATGTAATAAAACCTCATTCGTCTTAATAGCAGTAAAACTTTGATAACATCTGTGTTAACAAGGCGGTTAATATCTTATGAGGCAGGACACTATGAATACCTTTGCCACTTTCCATAGTAAAATTAAATAGATATTTTTTTAGTCAATACATAATTTTTTTTTAATTTTATTTTATTTCAGGACGTGAAGTCTTGGTTAGGGTAGTGACTGTCTTTTTTAACTCCGATAAATCAGCCTCTTGATCATTGCTAATGTTTATCATTGCCCATGTCAGTGTGAATGAGCCTTAAGTAAGCTAAGCCATTGTAGTTTTAATTTATATATAGACTTATATAACCATGTAGCCGAGTTTTGTCAAATTGAAATATTTTTGTCATATAAATATCGACGTCGACTGTAATCAATCCAAATTATTAAATTAATCAATAAAATACAAACAGTTGTTTTATTCAACGCTATCTTAAGAGTCCATTGCTGTTAACTGTTAACGTGGTTATTTTGTGTCTGCCTTCCTAATATCATTGGTTCTAGACTTTAAAACGCATAAACTTCAACGGTTATACGTATATATATGTCGTCAATAGGACATATCCATAGATACACAAGAAGCAGGTTAGGATGGAGTTGAAGGCTTAGTAGTGGCGGGTTTATCTTTAGGTCTTTTGGATGAACTGCCGGAGAGTAATATAAATATAGTATCGAAACCTCTGCATATTCCTGTCTGCTGAAGTAATAGAGTTTATGGGCTAGACGAATTATGTTCTCTCGAGAACAACTTGTAGACACGGTTCATGAGAGTTATTGGGCACTTCTTCAACGGGGTATCCTTTTTTTGAAGGTTAGGACTATTACTGCATGTTTCCGGTGTAATACTATCGCAGAGAACAAAATTAAAAAGCTTTGTTACCACTTTCAAACGAGTAGTTTTGAATGTTTTGAGCAGATCTGCTGTAATTCTGTTCTTTCCGACAGCTTTGCTGTTAAGGGTGGAGTGCCATTGATCTCGTCTGAGTCAACGGAGGTCAAGGATGGGGTTCTTCAGTGGTCTGACCTCTCCGCAACTCTATTTTTGATGCATATTAATTATCCGCTTTTATCGGCTGTATTTGGTTACGCAGATGACATCACCAGGAATTATGCACTTTAATTCCTTTTCATAATACTTTTAGATACACCATTGGGGCTCAGACGAGCCACTTCCTTTGAGGCTTCTGGAAAAAGATATTCATCAGAAACAGACTTTCAGCTTTAAGAAAGCTTATCGGGTGATTTTAGTCCCCAAATCCTTAATCTAAATGCTCCTTACCTCGATTTGCTATCCTTTAGTATTGGCAACTTTGGTAAGAGACATAGTCATCACCGCGTCCTCGCACACAGGTTTGACCTGACGTACACTACAATAAACACAATCTTGTAAGATTATGAGGTACGCTATTTTAGCCAAATACATTGCTAACCTTTATGTCAGTATCTTTGAGGGATCTGTGCATTAAAAATATAAATGTCCTTCTGACAGTTGTTATCCCTCGGAGAAGTAAAGTGCAAGGCCAGCATTTAGTGTCGTTGCATCCTCGATCCTTTCTTAGGATTTTCGAGAAACACACTGCACGTTACCCTTTAACGTGAGTGGGTCCATCATACGTGGCCAGATTAATCGTTTTTACTACCATGAACTATGTATAAATATGAAATATTTAAAAAATCGCTGTGTCCTTGATCATTAAAAGCATTTAACTGTGCTGGATGTTATGTAATATAATTATTTTGCTTGAAAACTGACCCTCTATCTTTTTCCCAATTAGAAAATAAATTTACATAAATCTTTTCAATTTTATTTTATCTGTTAGGCTTTATCTCACATGAAAATGCATCGCTCTTGAATCAGAACAGCTACCAAGGTTTTGTGTTTATGAATAAAGTATCTACAATGAAAACAAAAGAATAATTTCCTGCCCTACACTATTTTGCGGCGGCCTTGACATCGTCGCGATATACCGTCTCTCATGTACAATGGAAACAATCTCGGCCAAGTGCGTGTTAAATGCATTTCAATTAAAATAACAATAAAGAGAAAGCTACCTTTGTTATTTTTATTCGAAAATTATATGTGAGATTTTAATTTTATGAACACTTATACCTATGTAGGTAAGCAGTCGTGAATTCTATTTAAGGGGATTTCCAATAGGATCTATTGAATAGTCAATTGATAAATGAATAAAAATTGCTCACAATAAATCATAATTATAATCAGATTTAGGGCATTTAAAAATCGTGATCATCAACAATAAAAATATTCAGGCTAAGTAAATTCAATTATGGAGATAAAATCATCAGTAGCATTATAATTTCCACATTATTACTATGTTAAGTCAACATTAATTACTATAAAAAAAAATAGTGTCATTCTTATAATTTAAATAAAAATTCCCACTTGATGAATTGTGTGCAGAATCCTCTCAATCAGAAGAGTAGAGAATTAAAAAACAAACTAACATTTTGCAAAATTTGCACTATTCGTATGTACATCAAATAGTCGTATATTGCTTGTACTGATATTTTATTTAGAAAACCAACTTATTATTCATAAAAAATTTGATCCACAATATTATGTGATTTAATAAAAAAAAAACAAATTTAGTTATATAAAAACAGGGCAACGGAAGCTACATAAAACTAATTGTATCTATATCTGACTATCATATATATTAAAAGGAGTTCTTCATTACAACTATAGGCCTACACACTAACTTAATATTTTGTAAATAGGTCTCAGCATATAAGGCAATAAAATGGTTTGATGTCCAATGAAATCAGTGCGTGAGCATTACAAGAGACAGACACATATTTATTGAATTCTATTAAATGTAACTTAGATCAGAGGTCACTACAAGTTCTTATAACGTCGGAAGTAGGAGCAAGGTCCAACTTCTGTTCCTTCCTTCCTTCCTACATATGTTTGTCTAATAAAATATAAAAGAACCAAATTAACATACACGAGTGGTTTTTCTGATGATCTTGAAATGTCAGACATTGTTACACCATGTATAGAGTTCCGTTAATCTTTAAGATATTTCAGTTAAAATGTCATTACGTACATTAAACTTTAATACGCTTTTGTTCTGCGAGACGAGTGTGTTCCAATAGTAATGCAATTGTTTGGCGAAATAATTTATTTAAAGATCTAGGCATGAATGGTTTAAAAAGAAAAGATTTTATTTCAAAATTTAAAAGATTTGTTTTAAAGAGAGCCAGGTTAAATTTAAATTCACTCACTCAATTATTTTCATTATGAGGCTAAGTAGTGATCGATATGCGCTACTTCGCTAAATGTGTATTAAATTTTTTTTTACTTAATGACGTATATTTTCTAATTAAAAGTTCAAATTATGTACTACGTATTATTAACTATTGCGATTCTTTGTATCAATGATAGTAATTTGTGTGACATGTGAACTTGACCTCATTAAATTACTCGGTAGAATTTAAGTCAACAGCTGTTTGTTCTATGAAGTAATCGGCGAGGTACGGAGCTCGGGTGCATACTAATTTGTGAATGTACTTACATATAAAAATTTGAGTAATTTGGCCAACAGTAAGTTAGTTTTAGTTAAAGTATAATTAGAAACTATATAAAAATTAAATTTATACTTATTAATTATGACAAATTTTATTTTTATTATATACAAGATTTTTTTATGTTCGGTATTAATATATAAAAAAACTAAAAGATAAAATAATATGTTTTGCTCAAGATGCAGCTAAACGTGGTAACTCTTGCAAAAGTTGGTTTTTAGCTAATTAAAGAGACTTAATAAAAAATATTGTCCATCAACAAAACATATTTGAAGTGGTATGATAAGTGCTAACTGACTATTGACAAGTTCAACTTAGATGTGATGCACGCATTGAAACTTTGTTAAGTCAATAATTACAGTTCCTTATTAGTTCACAAATTTGTCTGGTTTATATATTCATGATATATTGTTTTTAAAAATAGAAGAATTTAATGTTTTATATATGGTTCCGACTTCACCCCGAAAATACTTGACACAAAATTTAAATTTTAGGAACCCGTTGCCTCATACCCTCTTGGCCAAACAGTTTGGATGTTTTTTGGATGTTTGGATAACGGAGTCCTTTGTCAAATAAAAGCTTCCTTACCAAAACCAAACCAAAACCAACCATACCAAAACCTTCACCGAATTAAAACATAAAGTTTAGTACGAACGAATAAATTGATTGTATTATTTGTTTTGTGCTGATCATGACAGCATACGATTTTTTGAAACACTTTGCTTAGAGCCCTTTATTGGATTGATGCTTTTTAGATTCCCATATTATTACAGTATTTAGCTCAATATATCTTAAAGCCTATATTAAAATATACAACCAATATTTGTCAGCAACCTCGTGTTTAGTGACTGCGAAGGTACTGCCATCAGATAATTTGAATTATTCAATTAAAAAAAGTGTAAAATGCTTATTCCTTTCAAATTTCTTTCAGGGGTATTCCACAAAATATATTTTGGTTAGCTTTCCTGTTAAAGGATTTATAGTTAAAGCCAATCGAATTTGTCGGTGAACGAATCCCTTAATATGATGCATTTTTAAATGCCATAATATACCCCCTACGGACAGGACCTGTAGGTCACGAATCATAGAATGAATAAAGCGTATTCAAGTAGAACGTTGTTGTGCTGTCAATGCTAATATAGTTAATTTATTTCAATTTTTAATTAAATTGCTGAAATTATTACACGCATGATTTCATGATATTGAACGAGCACTTACAATCTGATGACACAGAATGTAACAAAATAGGTGCTTTGTTCAACGCATAATTTTTAAGACGTTAAGTGCCATTATGGATCTTACAATCATTTTCCGCTTGGCTAACCTTTTGACCAGTGATCCGTTGTGGACACCACCGATCATTGAACCATAGACAATAATTGGGCCAATGTCAGCATTACCATCAAGTTCAATGTTGCGCGAAGGTGAGCTGTGAATAGTTCAAAACTAAATAATATTGTATGATGCCGTCGAAGCATACACAAAGTGTTGCTGTAAATACAATTTTAGTTATAAAAGACGAAATCATATTCTTTTTCTGTTTTTTGGTTGCCTTGAATTTGTCTTTCAAGGATCGAGTCATATTTAGCAATAATGTGTATAGCCTACAGAAATGATGACCATACTATCTTTTACATAAAAATTGTTCTTTTATCTCAAGCTCAAATCGTCAACCTAAAGACGAAGCATTTCCAGTTTGTCATTCATAAACCGGCCTACGTGATTAAATAAAAGGTAATTTTTTTAACGTAAATTCTTAGAATTAATGAAAGTTTTATGATATATATTTATTTCAATTCCTGTATCACATTAAATGTCCTTTAAAAGGTGAGGATTTTTTAAAAAGTCCCATAATACGGAAATCAGTGTTCAAAAGTAATTTGTTATCACGGAGATCCCCGCTTTAAAGATGCAAGTAAAAAGATCCCATGCGGTATTCTGGTATAAAAGAATCTATGCGGTAGTTTCTGAGCTCGCTTCAATATAATTAAAAAATAATAGAAAATATATCGAAGAATAAAAACTGTCTATTATAATTACATTATTCATTTTAAACAAAAAAATATATCTTTTTCAACAAAATTCTTATTGTTACGTCGTTTTTCTTCATCATTATTTTATTTAAATTAAATATATATTTTATAATTTTAATTATCCAAAAGTTCCTAAACGTCACATTAGATATTAAACAGTCGCTTGTTTTTTTTTCTATCATTTTTAATTAACTTTTATGTTAATTTCAATTTAAGTACTAAACACGTTTATTTCCTACCGGAAGTTCGGTCCCGCTAGGTTCAAGTTTATGCGAGTACGAATTCTTTTATTCATTAATATTTTTCGTGTTATCTCAAATTTTGCTTGAAAATTCAATGTTATGATGAATTAACATTATTTTTTTATTTCGTCATATTCAAGGCCTCACGTATTTTATCATGTAGACTTATAACCGGCTAAGGTCTAGTATAGTCTAGGTTACATTTATATGCTAGTTTCAGCAATTATATTATCAATGTCTACAACTAAATATTGTGTGTCGTTTATTATACTTTATTTATATAAACCCGTATAAAGTTTACTTTTAATGTTTTGAAATTTGAAAGAAGAAATATTTGTTTTATTTAAGAGTCAATTCTGTAAAGTTTTTCAAAATATTTAAAATATCAAAAAAATGCTGTCCAACCGGTTTTCGTTCTTCACCAATTCGGTTTTATACATAAATCACCACCTCCTTTTTTGTAAATATGACCTTATTTTTGAAATTTTGGAATTTTAAAGGTTATTTAAATCAAACTCATCAAGTCATCCGATGCAAGGGTAACAGTCGTTGCATATATGAATGTAAAAAAAAAATACCAAATTTAAATATGGTAATAATTTTAAAACTCAATAAATTTTTATAAAGTTTTTTTTTTCAAATGTTTCCTGATAAAATGAGTTATGTTTGATCATCTCATTAATACAATTCGAAAGGTTTTTCTTGTTATAATTAAAACCTTAAAATAATTTGTTACATAAACTTGTTAATACCTAATAATATGTCACGGTCATTGTTTTAAATTTAGCTGTAATAAATTGTAATGTTTTAAAGTTTCTCATTTTGGACAACAATCAAGGCTACTTGTTAACTGTTTTACGTAATATATATTTTAATTATTATCTATAACAAAGGAAACTGCATAAAAATATTAATGTTAGCGTAAGTTTTGTAATACGTAATTACTCAAATATTTACTCGGTGATGTAAGTTTTTTTTTTCATGTTCTATTAGGTTTTGTTCTGTGTGGTTGCGAATTTCGGAATTTGGTTAGGAGAGGAACATATATATGTAACTTTATATGGCAACACCAATTCATACACGAAAATCATAGTATATTATAGTATGTGTCATTCTTATGTGCGAAAAAGATGGTTGAAAAGTTTTATGTTAAACCTGTTGATGGAAAATATTGTACAAATTCTTAAAAAATTCGTTGTGATATTGGTCATGTTATATTATTTAAATATTAGGTTAATTTTGAATAACTCTCTATACTTATGAACCATAGTGTCAGCGGAAGAAAGAAAAAAGCAATTTATAATACAAAAATATACTGAATCCTATTTAAATTGATTCTTTGTAATGTTTTTAATAATAGAATTAAATGCACATAAAAAATAGTATGAAAAGACACTAACTGTGGTAATTTCTTTAAAAGATATTCAGAAAATGGGCTTTTAGTGATTAAATGTTAACATCTCATAATAATAAATAAACAAAAAAATATTGTAGCTCTGAACATCAATTAATTCTAACACAATCAATTTATAATGACTTTGATCGATTACGTTTAGACAAAGAATATAAGGATAATGAATTCTGACTAAGAATTATGTTACTTGTACGGATATTTTATGTTTTTGCACCACATATACTGATTGACATTGTCCGCGGCCTGCGGGCATTCACCTTCACGAGTGGATATGCGGAAGTCAATATATGCCGTCTGCAAAATACAAAGTTTTTTATAACATCCCCTTAATTTGAAATTTTAATGGAATTGAAACGTTGCATTAACATACATTATGCAACTGATAAAAGAATCGGAAGTTATTTATTTCTGTTATATGTAGAGGTAAGTGAATTTTTAATTTATCTTGTTAGCAGTACAGTATAAAATACCTTGATGTTACTTGGTCGAATGTTATCTTGTGATAGTTAAGTGCTTGTTAAGTTTAACGATACTATATATAACTCCAACGAAAGTTAAAAATAGAATATAAATATAAATGATTTTAATACAATATTAAAGGACATTATTTTCTTGATATTGCGTCATAAATGAGGAATTTTATGAAATTTGTGTAAAACGAATAATATATCGAAGGCTAAGAGATATCTTAAATTTTATTATCCGTATGGAATTAATTAATTTAAAAAATACATTAGAGTTGTGTTTTTGCTAATATTTCAAATGGGAAACAAATCGTCCTGTCTAGTTCTCTGATATATTTCTACTGTTGGACCATTATCCCGATTATAATGTTATTTATTACTATTATTATCCGCAAATTATTCCTCTAAAAAAAATATTTTTATTACTTAAAATTATTAAAATATTTTATTAAAATAAAGGTAACTAAGTTATTACTATCTCGCCTATTTTACGGGGAAATTCCATTCAAAATCGATTCAGCCGGTTGAGGAATTGAACGGAACAATCTGATAGAAATTAAAATATTATAAACAAATAATAAACAAACAAATTATAAAATAATTATTATTATGTCTATCTATCATGTTATGTCCATGAGCAAAATGCTGTTATTTTATTTTTACAAACAGAAAATACATCTTTATTTATTTTAATATAGATTTATACTAATATAGATAAAAGGAACATTGAAAATGAAGCATAAAGTAAATTTTAGCAAAGTTTTTTTTTTATATAAATAAAATTTTATAAAATATTTTTTAGTTGAAAAAACTGATTTCAACAAGAAAATAAAAGCTAAATAAATAAAACCTAATATTAATAATTAATTCAATTTTAGTAATATGTTTTTTGTTTCAGTTCGAGTTATAAGTTATTAACATTTTTTTTTATAATTCTGAAGTCGGTGCGAATTATTAATTGTGTATAGATATTAATTACTATATCAAAAAATATAGAAGTAGTTTATTTACTTGTTACCAAAGTGAGGAAAGGAGTTTGAAATCACTATGTATGCAAGTCTGGTTACAAGACGAATAATAAACGAAGGAAACCTAATGCATTCATAACAGAGAAATAGTAAGGTAGTGGTAGCATAGAAGAAGAAAAATAAAAATTTGGTTTGGAAGGAGATTAGTTATGTTTGAATAAAATTCAGGAGGAAAACCTCTAGAAGCGATTTGGAGGGTAAGGTCAAGATAATGATTAGGTTATGTAATATTAAATAATTAACATATAGATACTAATACGATGTCATATTGATGTCAATCGAGCACTTTGTGCAAATTATTGATTTTGTTACAACTTTGTAAGTATTTGATTCAGGTTATTTGATATAGTGTAATAAAATCGTTAGATTATTAATATTGTTAAGGTAATATTAGTTCTACTATGTGATCTATATTCACCACTATTAAACTAGCCAATGTGCTTACCACGATTTTGCATAGTCACACTAAATGTGGAGCGTCAAAAATTTTCCTCACATAAACTGGAAACGCCTCGTATGAACTGTGACGATGCAAACGTGTGGTATCCATACAGTTATAGTACAAATTCCATCGTCTTACTAAACACCAACCGATTCAACGTATCACCGATGTTAAGGATGAAACGCATACTAAGAATAGAGTTACAAAAAATAGCTTTTTCTCATTCAAGAAACTGACTTAAAAACATTTTACGTGTCGTATGATAATATCGAGAAATAAATATTATGTAATATAGTGAAATAGATATATTATTTTGTTTATTTGATCTGCTCTACGCTTGTGATAAACAGGATGCAGATAATTCATCGTTCAGATAGCGCTAGTAATTTTATTATATGTATTAATTTATACGGGTATTTTATTCCATATTATTGTAAGGTTCGTTCAGAATAATAATTTTTTAAAAACAATAGTTTCTTCAATATAAATATGGACTTTTATTGGCGATGATTTTAATGATTAAAGTCTTTTAATAATATTTTTATTTATTTATGGGAAAACATAAGCTATGTTACAATAAATACTTTCGTAAGGTTAAATATGATTTGCCAGAACAGTTTCCAAAGTTATTTTATATGATCTTATAAGATATTTCAATATTATGGTTTAAAATGTATACCTACATGTATACATATTTAATACCTACTCTTATAATACCAATAACATTATAATTTATATAAATTATTACTTAAGTAGAGTCAAAACTGTAAGCAGTTTTATAAAGGCTAAGGTTCCATATTTTGTTAATTGTTTTAATTTTTTAAGTATTTTCATTAGTTTTAATATAAATATACAGAAATTAATTACCGGGTTTGAATATTATAAAGTAAAAAAATGTCGAGAAAAATTATTTATGTAACTAAAATATCAATTTTATTTATTTGCAAATTTTAGAGATCCATGATTTTATTAGTATGGATATTTTTTTACCTATTCTTCTCTCTAAAGGAAGGCAGTAAGAGACCCAGAAAAAATGAGGGCATCGTGTAGAGGCCTGAGGGTGATTTGTATTTTATCTAGCTAGGATAAGTTGCAATGGTTTTATAGAAAAAATGGTGGTGCTAAAAAATAATTTATTTTGAAAGCGGGCAGGAGACAAAATAAGTTTGGGATCCCCTGATTTAAATCTTACTAACGCAGAACGGGTTGATAAGATTTATTTATACGTTATAAGAAATTTTCGATCCAAATGACTATAACATTGTATTAAATTATCATCTCTATATATAGTTCAATTTATAAAAAATAATTATAAGGTATGTGTGACTTAAAAAATTTTACGGCAGCAATAGTTAGAAATTTCAAAATATGTTTCGTTAGACCTGAAAAAATATATAGATATATAATAATAACTAGCATTGTGAAATGAAATTTAAGAAGAATACAAAATCTGTGGGTTAACTAATGTGTAATTTATAATCAGTAACGTTGTGACATTTTGCTGATGTATGCTAAGTACAAGTTTCCATTATCACACTACATACGGCACGTTTTTCGTTCCCTAAACAGAACCTACGTCTTTACTATCACTTGTGAATTAATAATTGTTAGGTAGGGTGATAATATAAAAAGTTTAATATACATTTAAGTAAACTATTGCGAGTAATTTAAAAGATGTTTAGTGCAAAATAGTGAGTTGTAATCGTACTAAATTGATACCATATATCGTCTCCAGACAGACAAAAAGTGATGATATATTAAATGTATCAACAAAAAGGTTTGTTATATCTACAACAAATATTCTTAAAACAAAAATTGTTACTTTCAAAAGTATTAAACGAAAGTGGAATTAGAAATTTGGTGATAAAATATGCAACGGGTGTTATATTTTCTTTACATACATAAATAAAATAATATCAAAAGATCTCCTAAATCAACTATAATAGTTATCAAAGTAGGTATTACTCTCATTATTGTACATAATATTTTGTTTTTTATTACAATTTATAGGCACAAATTAAACCGTTATAGAATATATTTCATAAATAGAATTTAAAAATTAAACATCAACCGACAGAACTTTATGTGTGTTTATAAATAGTAGCTATTTATAGCCAGTAATAAATGTTTAATTTCAAAAAGTTCAGTTACTTATGAAAAATATTGGAAGATGTGATTCAAAATCCAATATTTTTTTCAATATTATTCTTCACGAAGGTTTATTTCAGAAAACTGTGAAAATATTGTCATATATCATGTATGTTACATGGTATCTTATGTATAGAATACTCTCAACGAAATAGGCACTGATTAAAAATTACCGATGAAACGAAATCTTATAATGCAGCAAGTAAAATATGAGTAATTATTTTTTTTTATAATGTCGCTGACTGATGTCAAATTACATTTATAATTGTAAACGGTAATCTTCGTTGTACACGTGGTCCCAGTTGTGGAGGTCGCTTGCTGTCCTATATAACACGGTTCTGCGTTGAGACTCCTTACTACCCGACTTAAGCGCAAACCGCTAACAAGTACGTATAAATAAAATAAAAAAAAAAACAGCGAACTCGTATCAAGGTCACTTGCGAAACAGTTTCCACATCCCCGCGATTAATTTTGTTATTTATTTTAAACACGTGATTGGGAACTACCACTACCGTCTTATTGCAGGCCATAAGCAATTCAGTCGCCGACGAACGGCCAGTGCGTGCGACCAGTCCCGTGTCTGTGAGTGACAAGACAAACACACCATGACCAGATACGTCTATATCGTAAGTTCACACACTTATATATCGGTTAATATAATACAATTAAAACACTAGTGTTGAAAATTACAAAATCGTTATTTTTTTAATAATAATTATCTCGATGCAACGAATTTTCTTCTCGATATCGTAAGACATAAATAATACATGTGTTTCTCCTAGTAACCATAGTTATGTCATCCGCGTAGCAACATATTACGAATAAATATAACTAATCATCGAACGTCAGTGCTTAGACAGAATAAATCCATTATGTCAGTTGAATAATTGCAAATAACTAACAAACATAATATAATACAAATTAATCCTGAATATAAAAATATATATCAATTAATATGCAGTAACCTGCAAATGACTTTCTGAAAAGGACAAAATTCTTCCGCCTTTTTAAAATGGTTACACCTTGAACGCTCTCGATAACAATTAAATAGTTAAATTTAAATTTGTCGAGTTAAAATAAGATAGTTTCGATTGCTGATAATCTTTTAACACTTTATGCCTTTATAATATCTATTCAATATTGATATGAAAAAAGCTTATTTAATTAAAAAAAAAAAACCGTAAATTTAAGGTTTTATAAATTATTATTTATATTAACAAAATTTAGGACGAATTGTGGGTAGAAGTCGTGATAGCCGCTAGTTAGCTAGATATTTCTAAATTCTATCGCAGTTAAACTAAGGCATGGCTTTGAATAATAGTAATAAAGGGTTATGGTTAACAAAACTATGTAACACTTTTATAATTTATATAAAGAAAATAGTTTTTATTACACCTAACCCAGCATGGAAGAACAACAATGTATAAAATGAAAATTTTTTAAAAGAAACACAGATCTAAAGTTATTCGTTTGTAAAAAATATTAACTTAAGACAATATCCGCTTGAAGAGTTTCACTATCTATGACCAGAGATCTTTATTGGAAACAAATGAAATATGTCTTCAAAATACGAAAGTGTCATCGAAAATTACCAACAAACAATCACAATAGTCAAACACATAACCTCCCACTTTGAAATAGGATAAAAAGACCATTAACTAATTATTTATCATGTCAGTCAAATAGAACATAAGTAGCCTTTACGATTATTGATAATGAAAGGTTCAATATATCAATGAATAGTTTAGATTTTAGATCATTCATAAACTAAAATTGTGTAATTTAGCTATATTTCGCTATATTCATTCTTAACTCTATATCTGTACAATTGGCACAAGCAAATGCATTTTTAGATAAGGCACGAGTAACAAATGTCTTTAGTTACATGCTTGATTGTATTTTTAATTGTTAATGATATTGATCTGCAGCCAAATAGCTTTAATAGCTTTGATACTGTCATTTCAACACCGGTCCTTCAAACGACGTTTTGAAAGACATAAAAGCTTTTTTAAGCGTTAGCCAAAATGGTCACTGAAACGTTTTATTTTGATCTTTATATATAAATCACGATAAAAAGATTTATTTAATTGGTCCAGGTCACGGTCCTAAGTAGAAAATAGTAAAATTATTACTATTTGAATTGTAGAATAAGGTTACAATGATTTTTTTCTTAGAAACACTTTAAAAAGTGCAATAGTAATAACTAAAATTAAATCAACGTTCCGTTCATACAGAGGGTAATTTTAATAAGATACAAATAATGTTTTTTTATATTTTTACGGCTCTATTTCAAAAATATAATTTAAAATGATTAAATATTACGTTAAATACAATTTTACCCAATATAAAATAAAAAAGCTCCCGGTCAAAAAGATAAAACAAAAAAGCTTTGTTTGTTAATGAACTTTATATAATCAGTGATAATATATGTCTATAAGCTTCCTTAAGGAATTATGGCTTTTAACAATTCAATGGAACTGAATATTGTGAACTTAAAAAAAATTGGGTCAATTATTAAGAACACATATCCAACAAAGATGTTCATTAATTGCGGCCAAGGTGCCTTTGATGTTAGAATCGAACAAAGAATGATTGGATCCCATGATGACAACTTCATGTTTTTTCATGTAATTCCTGTTCATTGTAACTTTGTTTCGATGGCATAATATGTACAAGTGAATATGAATCTTATAGCCGACATCACTAGTAGCATATTTACTTGTAAAGTAATTCGTATTATAATACTTACTTTGTATATTTATTGTACTTAGCTTCGATGCTTCTTAAGCGAGATATGTAAGAAGCGACCTTCACTGCTTCATGCTTGTGGGTGAATGACCCACATTAACGGCATGGGATATGGTAATCTGACATAATAATTATATTTTTATCACAAAAAATATAAGTGATATTTAACCAAAAAAAAAAATAATAAATTGTTAGAAGCGCTTTAATATATATAAATTCAAAGCAAGTCTCATAATACTAATTAGAAGTAAGCATAGAGTTTAATATTTACATAAAATATGGCTAGTGGAGGTGGTGGTTTCTGAAAGGAACCATGAAGCTAGAGACGTACTCTAAAACTTTTTTCTACTAAAGTGAGGTTTTATCGTAAAAAGTAAAAATATATTTTTTAATCACAGTAATTAAACTTTGTTGGGTAATATATTTAAAAATTACTTTGAATATAGCGTAAAACTTGCATGAGAGTAGGATTAAATTTTATCGTTTTTTTGGTAAAAACTTTAATTTCACTTTTTTGCTTCTTGGTAATTTAATGTTATAATAAAATGCCTGTATTGTCATGTACAGTAATATAATGTAAAATTTATATTGAACACGTACGAATAACAATAAAATTTTTACACGATAAACACATAATATTTATGTATGTACAATGTCTAGCGTGTCTCAGATATATGCATCACCTTGGACTAGCTATTACATGCTGTGACCAAAATAATAAGGCTTTAACGATGTACTCAGACGTGTTGCAAGCGTTACGCAACACAGAAAGCACATTTACAAAATACTCAACATTATCTGTAGAAAGTGCATATCATTTATGTATTTCGACTTTCATAGTCATTGTTTACAATGTGAATATAATGATCCATAATGTTTGGTTTGCTTATGGTTTTTTAGTTTAAAAATAATATAAAATTAAAGTAATACTTGAATGTGGTTATGTGAAAGCACGTGTTAAAATTGTATATTATATTACGAGCAATACAAGCTATTAATTTCCTTTAGGGATATCCCATTAGTACCTAAATTATAGTGAGGCACTTCCTTTGCTTAATTCTCTGGCCTTCGTGCCGGAGTCAAGGTGTTGTGAGCTCTGGTTCTTTATAAAGGCCTTGTCATTGTATAAATGTTTATATATTACGTCAAAATTTTGATGAAAAATTTATGTGTTATTTATTCAATGAAAGAATAGAGTAACAGTAACAGTAAACTTGTGAACTTTAAATTATTTTATACTAAATGATGTGATAAAAAGTTTTTTCAAAATTGAAACAATATACAGACGAAACTAATCAAAGTTTCAATATGTTTATTGTGTGGAAGTTATAAAGTGGTATCGTCGTGTCCAGATAAGATTAAATGTCACAGAATCTAATACATAGTCATGATTCGACCTATTTCAATTAACATTATTAAGATGCAAATTCATCTTTATCATTATATATAAAATGCTTATATTTAATATAATTCTGCTAAATTATCAAATAACTAGTATTAATTGCGGAAGACGGAAGCTGACAGAACCGGTTTACTTACCCACACGTATGAGCGTGTATGTTAATATGAGCTAGTGATGCTTAGACAGGCGACTTCACGAAAAATATATATATCACAATTATTATTTGTATAGTTATTTTGAAGAATATAAATAGAGTTAGAATTTTAAATACTTCTAATAACAAGTTAATATAAAATTAATATTAAAAGGAAATACGTAAAGCTCATAACAATATATAAAACAAATTAATATTATTTTTATGTTATAATTTCATTTTATCAAGAGATATAAGGAACCGGTTAGTATAATAAAAACACTGTCTAACTGAACAATACTCATTGGCAGACATTTACATCTCGTCAAATCATCAACAAGGTTTTTTAAGAATTGCTAAAATGAAAAACAATGAAATTTAAAAATGAAGATCATCTGAAATAAATATTTTTATAAAAAAACCTGGTTAAGACAAAATAATCGCAAAATCGTCTGTCTACAAGTGTCAGGTTATGCTTGGAGCTGGTGATAACTATGACATGTCCGTAATACCATATCCATTCATGGCTAGTACAAGTTTTATGTGGATTGTGTAATATTATAAATATGTCTTGTGATGTTATACGTTTTTATAGAATTATGATAGCAAAAACAAATTCAAAAAGCCTGTAGAGATCTAAAGAAAAACTTGAAATCATCGTTGTAACATTTTTGCATGAAGGAGTGACAGGTATACCTACATAAAATGTATCTTCATTAGTTTTGGCATTCATATTTATAGTATGACTTATCTTTATGAACTGAAATTTTATTTAGATAAAATAATAAAATAAAAATAAGCTTAAACATTTAAGTAACCAAACCGTATCCGTACTAGATGTGGGGGTCGTTGTTTGGCCTTGACAGGTTTTACACAAATTTTATAACCCGATAAAACAATTCGCTTCGCATTTAATTGAATGAAGTTATAAAGTATCATTTGTGTGCTAACAATAATACTATGTAGCCTTCGGTATGTAGGTGACAACATTGACAATTTAATGTGGACATAACTTAGATATTAGCATTGTTTGTACCTCAAGTTAAAATAAGTTTTTGTTTTTCTAAGGTCGCGCGTTTCTAGGTCGGGCGGACAACGAAGTACATATTTTGTTATATGATTTATATGAGTTTTGACATTTATGTAATACGATTAGCCACAAAATGTGTTGTTTACAGTTCCTGTAGTAGATGTCCTTCTGTTGAGGAATTGAATTAAATAAAAATGTATTGTAACTAACAGTAAAATTAAAAGAAGTGAACTTTGTATGTCCGTATTTGTTGTTCAATGATCAGATTTACAAACCTCCATGCGTCGTTGTAATGTTAATAACATAAATAAAAGCTATAACAGTACGGTACAACGTTAAATATCATAATAGATCTTACTTAAATCACGTTTCATTACGAAACTTAAACATCTGGAGCTATTCTTTGTTTATCAATACTATAAATATTAGTTTGCTTCATAATTGTTTCTGATAAAACAACCATTATGTATATATTATATAACTGTTATTTATTATATTTTTTTGTTGTGGACATTTAATTGTTTGGATTATTTTACCGTTATCCTATTTGAGGGAAGACAAAAACTACTTTTTTTCATAAAAACTACATACTAAGTTGAATTCAAAAACATTATTTCAAAGTGTGCAAAGAACAATATTTTATGAATCCTGTGTTCTGTTTTAGGTAATTTAAATTTTGGTCACCGTGTATATGACTTAATTGTGTAAATTGCTAAGCAAATGTTAACGACTATTGAAATAATTACACGAACTTGACACAATTGCCTGATTATGACCGATTTATTACAAATTATATGTTGCGTGCCAAATCCTATCGGAATTCTCAGTTGCTGTTAAAGAGAGTGTTCTTTGGTATAAAATTAGGTAAATTGCTCTTATTTTTATAATCTTGAAGAAGTCGTTGCAAGTATTAACTTATACCCATATTCGAATCAGGTTCAAATACATTGTAATGCGCCCATTGTACTCTCATCACACTATTTCACAATCGATTTGGTTTCAATGTAGATTGTTAGATATATTTAATAGCCTGTTAGTATAAATTATTTCTGCAAATTATAGTTATAAATCGTTGTAAATCTAACTAGTAGTGTTTTCTCATGACGTCCTAAAACATAACGATATAAATATTACGCCATTATCACAACATTGCTTCTCATTTAAGTTCTGTAGATATAGTAAAAGTTTTAATTGTCCTGTCTCTCGCGTATCTTATCTGATATTACAAAACTATATAGAATTTCTGTCTTGTATTTATTTTTGTCTATTTTATCAGTAATTTTTTCTAAGTACGGGACATGATCAGTGGAGGTGATCATAGCTAAGGTGTCGTAATTCACACTTCATTGGGTCACAATATATGCTCGCGGTCAGTTTGACCACAGCTATTCGTGTCGCTTGTCTGTAAAATGACTTATTTGCATAAAACATTGCAAGGACTTTTTTAGATTTGTTTAAAATATTCGTGTATATCCATTATAACAAAACGCAATTGACGCCTTACATCAGTTTGGGGAAGAGCTGATCCTTACACTGCTGACAAATACTTATCAAACATAGCTAAAATTCACCGCAAGAAAACTTGCTTTCGAATGGAAATAACCGCATCGAAATCGGGTTATCCGTTTGAGAGCTACGAGGCCACACGCACGTATGCACAACGACGTCAAACTTATTTACAAAATACGAAGTCTCCATTGAAAGTTGTTTATTTATATCATATATATAAGATATTTATCAGAAGTCTATCTTTTTAATACACATTTTGTGTATTCAACTCTTGATTAATATAAATTTTGATTATCAGAATGCACAGTTTAATGAATACTTAGTTGTATTTATATTGTAGATTTATGGAACACCACCGTTTGACCAGTTTTACTAGTACGTGATGTTGTTATAATAGGCCTCTGTCTCACGTAGCCACTGTAATCGTCCTTGTGAGGATGTAGAATTGTAGATTGCGGCTAGTTTGAAGGATTTATGAACATAATTAGGTAACTAAACCTTGTTCTATTAACACAAGGAACTGCAATCATCGTTGCGTACCTATCTTATTTACCGATTTTTTTTATTTTGATACTGCATTTATTTTGGTGATAAAATTGCTTAAAAATTTACAACTTACAATAATATATCACAAGACTTTCGACGTAGATTTCGAAAATATATAAAAAAGTAGCGTATATGGAGTATTATGGAGTCTAGTAAATTTAGTGACAAACTACAAAGTAAGGCATTTATTCTTTAGAAATAATATAATACTGCTCTATAATAAAACATTCAGTAGCTCGCCTCGGAACAGAGTCTGTATAAGCTAGGCTTTAAATATAGTCTAGAAAGTTGAGACTAACTGCAGTATTGATAATACTTTGCAGCCATATAATAGACTATTGAACAAATTCCCCTCAGGGTGCAAATATAGGAATATTATTTGTGACTAATACATTTTTAAAATAATAAAATATTCAACCGTTATATGTTACCAGAGATAATAAATAATGGAATTTGAAAGTTTATATTTCTAATTAATTAATTATTTAAGGGCGTAACTGTGTATGGGTAACCGTAACGAAAGTGTTTAAAACAAGTCACAAATATTTCTTGTTTCGGTTAAACCCACAAATTATTGTAACCCTTGCGACATTTATTTGCATACTATTATAAATGTGAATAATTTAATAAGTAAGTATTTTTCGTAACGTTACTATATTCACCTATAGCCAGTTAAAATGCTTAAATGGAGCTTTGCAATAAGTTGTTTGTTTATATCAATATGTGGACTAAAATTGATGACTAATAAAGCCTGACCTGAGTTCAAGCGACCCGCCTTCGTCGGACCTTGTTTGAGGTCACATATCAAGTTCATATGTTGCTAAACCAGTTGCGTGTGAGTTACGTAATTTCCGTAATTTCCGTTCACTATTGGCAAACCGGAATTGCAATCTGTTAATCAGATAAATTTGTGGAAATTGCGCATTATTTAAGTATTTTTATTATAAATTTATGGACGTTTTGATGGTTATAAATATGTTAACTGGATTTGATTGTTTTAGGAAGGTATTATAAGATATGTTTCGTTAAAGGGAATGGATAATTTTTTGCACGAGTTTAAAATAACTATAACAATTACATAAATCATATTTGTAAATAGTTTAGTACTGTTTTAATAAAATATTTAAAAGTGTATGTTGAAGTATGGAGGGCTTATATTAAATAGTCTTCCTAACATATGCATATGGACTGGATGTACCTAATGTGATTATCTTGTAAAGTATTCTATCACATTTAATAGTCTAATAGTAGAGAATAAGACAGATTTAAATGAAATCAAAAAGCACATGACTAAGATTATTCTTATCAATTCTCTTTGTTTAATTGAGAATATTACGTGGCGAGTTCGCGAAAGGGACTGTTGAAAGCAGTATATATAAAATCCGCGGGTATTGCAAAACGTTTTATGTAAACAAATAAACAATTATTAATATAATTTTATTTATCTTAAGTTGTTTTATAATACATAATGTGATTATTTCTTTGAATTTGTATGAAAACTTCTAAAAATAGTTGTCAATTATTACTTTAACTGACACATGACTGACTGTCATGACATTTTTTACACCAAAAAGATCATGACAGATCCTTTATAATAATTTTATATCTATATTTGCACACCAAATGACCACACGATTTGATTTTTGTATTGGTCTTATTATTATTGTTATCATTTTGGTTCAAATTATTTTTATCTTGCTATAATGTGGTTTTCCATTGTCTACAGGCGTTAGTAGTGTGCGCGTGCGCAGTGTTGGCGACAGCAGATTACAACTTGGGTCTAGGTTTCTCTGACGGTTACCTAACAACCAATTTTGGTTCACCAACTCTTAATGCTCTTTCCTCGGCTGGTGCTAGAGATCCCAGAGCAAACAGAGGTAAATAAATAATAAATATAAAAAATATATTTTATCGTATTATCCGTTTCTTTTTTGAAATGACTTTTAAATTAATTAATACATATTCTTCGTTTGAGTTAATATTGTTCTCAATAGTCCAATAATTTTTTTTAAAGTACACTTCTTTTTTAACGTACACTTTCTTTAATTTTTCTTTTTCTAAGTATTTTAATAATTTATAATGGGAAAAAGTGTCAATTACATGTTTTGTAGATAGATCTGTCGTTATCGTCTGATATAAAATCAAAGCAAATTAATCGATTGCTATTTCGAACAATTTCAACAATTATTCATCGCCAGATGGGTGTGTTTAATGTACGCTTAAATTGTTCAACGGAATTTATTTATGATTTAAGGCAAGTCAGATTTCGTCATAATCAAATATTAAGTTTAAATTGAATTCAATGTTGTTTTAAGAATTCGACTGCGAAAGATGAATCGATTAACGTATAAAGAGATGCTCATGATTTAGGCTTCACATAAATTAGTGAGGATTAAATAATTTTAGTTTATCGTTACTGTTCTAATTAAGATTTAATAATCCAATTACTACTGAATTAACGAACTATTCGACCTTCAATATTCATTGTGCTGATTGATTAATGGTATACTTTATTATCATTAATTAATCATTAAAATAGATTTTTAATAATTGCATGAAAACGAAATATAACAAAGGATACATTAATTTACTTATTTTATTCATTAAGCTAACGTATATTTTAATATCGTTTCATATTTTTGATGTATCAGTTTGTCAGGAAGTAGTGCATATTTAATCGTATTGGTTGGGAGTATTCCGTATCAATAGCTTGTTCTTCATTTATTAAATGTCTTTCTATATTCAATTTCATATAAAGATAAATTTTTCTTTTGCTGCGACATAAGTTTTTAATGCATGATAATAAATAATTTATATTTAGTACGTACCTATGTATAGTTTATAAAAAAGACCTTTTTAAAGAAAATAATTGTACACAAGCTGTTATTTATTAATGTTACCATAATCTTACTATTGAATTTTAAGTCAGCGACTCTCAAATGATTAGTTTACTGTCGATAACAATGTATTGTAAGCTGAGTGACGTAATTATATACCCAATAAGGCGATCGGCTGAGATGGTAGAGCTATCAATTCTTGTGTATCTACCACCAATGGGGCCAATTAAATGAATTAAGATGAAAAGAACCTTCAAATTGAACATTTTATTAACTCATTAAGTAAACAGAACCAATTTAGGGTAGATTGTGAAAGTAGGGTGCGGTTTAGCGACTTATGTTTGTAAAACGAATGCACTCAGCTAATTGTTCGCAACGACATGTGCTCATATTATGAAACAAACGTTACATTCACAAATACTTTCGCAATATCGTGTTCCTTCTTGTTTTAAGTTTATGCATTTTGTTAATTTGCTAAAACATTAGAACGGCCGGTTGATATACACTAATCGCTCATAAGAATGATCGCTTACACAAAGCTTAAAAAAATATAAATTTTTGACACAGTGCATATATAAACTTTGATATTTAACATTTCCAATTATTTTTTATCCTATTCAAATAAGGTTATCTGGAAGGGATCGTGATAAATATAAATGTATAAATTTCAATAACAGCTGTAGACGAAATCAAGTATCTAAAATATCATCTATATCAATATGCTATGTTAATAAATCTACTTTGTATTCTATGAACTGACGCTTGAGATTCTCTTTTTATGCCAAAAAGGTTTTATATAAAATTCTGTTAAATTACGATACTAACCAGGTTACACAATTTCTATCATGAATTATAAAAATACAAGTTTTTTTTTTTAGGTTTCCTTGTGCCGTTTGAGCTATTATCTGCATTTGACACAAATAGAGCTTTACGCAAAATAAATTATGTCTGAAACTCTCGATACAGGAAAGGACCGATTTAAATTTACGAGCGTCTATTTCAAAAGAATCGTACAATCTTTGTTGTAACATTTCCTACTTAATTTATATGTAAATCCATTTGGTACCGTTTATATCAACTATACTCGTATTTTGTTGTTCATATTTAAAGCTAAGCTGTTATTACATGTCCTATATTATATCACTTATCCGAGAAATTCTTAAATGTTTGAACTCATAATTACGAAACAATTAGTTATATATTATGTTGAGACTATGAATTTTCTTCGACTTCCTTTTTTGTGTATAAAGTATTGACTGGGTTAGTAATTTAAATACACACACCACGAAATATTTATATGTTTAATGTTTAAAATATTTTATCACGTGTACAATGCTGTTTAACTAACGCTATTTGCTTCAATCTTGATTTAGATAAGCAAAACATTGTATGCAAAATGAAAGGGGTCGGCACAAGTTACGCTCAGTCGGGCAAAAACAGTTGCTCGAATGTTTTGCAAAGGACATCCCTCAATCAGAATTAATTGTTGCGGGACTAATGAGTATAACAAGCGGCAGTTGCCATGTTTTGAAATGTTTGACGTGCGTTAGAAAAGTTTATCATCACTTAATCGGTCTTATCAAACTATTTTGAATAGATAAAGCAACAAACGCAATGAATAAAGAAAATATAATTAAGATTGCTCACGTTTCATATATTTAATCAAATCGAATACAACATTTGTTTATAAATTAAGTTTAGTTTACAGTAACTTTAGTAAGTTTAGTGTGTTCTTGAACTTGTTTACAATAATATATTTAATGTCATGTCATTAAAATTTACAATTATATTTAGTTTAATTAGGTTTTTGATTATCCGAAATTAAATTTTTTGTAGATTCGATTTAATTGTACAGACATATCAGTGAGTACCTTCATTAGAAAAAAATGCTTTAAAATTTAAACAACTTAAATACCTTATAAGATTTTAATCATAAGCCATTTCTTAACTTTTAATTGAGACACGATGTCCCGATATTTCTTAATCAAGAGCAAATGTGTTTTATCATATATCTTATTTTCAATTACTTTCAATTACGATGCATCTGTTAAACAGTGGCTAAGTTGTATTGTTGCAATCTCTACTGACAAGACTTATGCAATGCTGACTGGGGATAGCGGTTTCTGTTCAAGTGTATTTAATTCTTTAAGATCAAACGAATACTTTTAAGGCTAGTCTCTCTGTGATCTCGAGATAATGTATTATTGATCTTGAATATATCAGAAATCTATTCATTATTTGTTTTATCAATCAATATTAATTCTAAATCCATTAAGGCATTGACTGTAATTGATAGTGTTGAACTTATATTGAATTTAAAATAATCATCGTCGAGAATCGTTAATAATGTTACATAATATTAATATTCATGAACATAATTGGTTCGACCAGTTAAGGATTCTGATATTTCAATGTCATACACAATCACATAATAACGAGTCGGCTTATAACGGGATTTGCTGTTATTGGATGTAGTTAAATTATATTATATGGAACTAGCTGCTGTAAAAACGTGGTTATACCAACAATACAATGCTTGCCTTCGACGTGCAATTACAAGCTTAAAAATAATTTTTAATGTAACTTCCTGGGACGTTGTCCGCTCACAAATAATCAATTTTATTAATATCAATCAAACATTTAATTATACATTTATTCTATCTATTTCTCCTATATCTAATGAAAATTGTCGTAGATATGTTTTCATAAATTTAATTAATTGGCAATAAACGAACTTACAAGCATTGGTTTACCTTTCTAAATATTTTAATATGATCCGCGTCTTGTTTCAAAATAAATTTCATAAATTTGATATAAAATGTATTTTAAAACATTTTAATAGCAATGTCATAATGTTTCTAGGTTCAACGACTGTTCTTGTATTACTAAGAGATATCTCATTGTATTGTTAAGGCCAATATTTCACGGCTTATTATCGTCATTATAAGCATCTGGTAATGACCGCTTTATTCGTTTCGGTTAATTTAGTTATCCTGTTAGAAAGTATATGTCTAAGTCCTTGTTATTTTACAGTCATAGTATTGGTAATGTTATCTATAACAGTCAGACAAAATTTATATATTTTACCAAGTTCAAAACAATTTTTTTTAACGATATTGGTTGCTACTATGAGCAACGACAATATGTATATTAACGTAATTGTTGCTCTTAATGGAATTAGTATTTCAATCGCGGATATATAATTAATAATGAATTTTGAAATAAATCTCGATGCACTTAGAGCGATATTTTTTTTTTATAAGAAGTGAACAATTGAATTGCACAATTTTAATTACCCACCTTTCATAAACGAGTGGTAAAGCATGGAACACATTTTTTTAAATAATAATAACAGACCTCTTGATCTTTATCTATAAAGTAATATGGACTATTATTGGACAGTGGACATTTGTAATACGTAAATAATTGTAAGAATACCCTTGAATGACAGAGTTATTATAATGAGTCCTACTTTTGCCATATTATTTGCTAAAGCAATACTTAATGTTGTTAATAATGCAAATGATGTAATTAGTTTTTAACAGCTGTGAAGTCATTTCGGGACATGAAAGTGATCTAACATAAAATATGTGCTGTCAAAATATATGAGATCTCTTAATTCTGATTTATTTCAACGGCTCATTAATGTCATGCAATGAATATGTGTAAAACGTGAAGATGGGAAATGTCGTTTCATTCGATTTCGAATATTATATAATATGATATTTTTAAACTTTTCACTTAATACGTAACCGGTCACAATATTTTTGGACCACTATATTGAATGAATCTTTCAATATATTTACTTCCTTCTATAATGTTTATAATAAAGTTTTACCTTAGACTTGTTATTTAAATGACGTGCAAAAACACAACAGCGCTAACAATATCAAGTAACTAAAAGAATTTAGAAAAATAATACTCCTCCAACGACGAAGTTTAATTCATTTACTTTATATATTTTGTATTTAAAATTATCTATTATCTGTAGAGGTCACTTTCAAGGGAAGGTTTCAAATACATTTTGTTTAGATGATAAAGAATACAAAATTATTGCAATTGTTCATTTTGAAATCTAAGATTTGTTGAATTTTTTCATTAATTCTTTTATCATAATTTTGTTTAGCGTAAAAAAAACAGCTATTAAAATATAGTTCTTAAATCAAACTTTACTTGGTATATCTCTTGAAATAAATTATATCGATTGATTTTAACTGAGGTCAAGTCTTTATTAACTCAATGTGTCATTTTTTTATAATATTTTTATGACACTTTTTAAATATGCAGGCTGATATTTATTTGTATTTGTAATATTGATGTTACAGGCCCTGTCGTATTCCCTCCATCACCTCCCGGGGATCCTTCCCAGACCAGTGGCGTTGTTGTTGGAGCTTCAGGTTATGGCTTCCAACCCCCCGGCGCCCAAGGTAAATACGGCCGTAGATAATTTAGCACAATTGTAGTGTAATATAATGAAATTCGACAGATATTGCCATTCTTTTATAAGACTCCAAACAGTTTTAAATATCAGCGTTTTCATTCATTTATAATTTTTTTTAGACAATTAATCACGTTTCTCTTTTTGCACCTATTTATGTTTTTTCTTAATTTATTAACGGATTTATTTAAAGTCACGTTCCGATTATGTGTAATAGCAATAAAATCTACTTAGGAATAAATGCTTTAAGTATAAAGTAGTTATTTCTACGTGGGACTCTTAATTTATTTTTAATATATGTAAATAAGTAGACAATGCATGCAGTAACGCATGAATCTTCGCACTTTTATTAATTTATATGAGCATGCGTGTGTGTAAATGAATAATTTGAATCACAGGAATGTTCAGGATTTTTTTTTACAGTTTTCTTTTGTGTTAAATATTTCTTAAGACATTTTTGTTTGTTGTTCAACTGGAAAACTATGTAAATATTATTTATGTTTTAATAATAAAAAATAAGAATTTCCACATGTTTTATTAGTCCTTTTCTTTCATTTATTTTCATACCAGTGTATTCTATTTGTATGTAACAAGTAACAAATTAATCACATGTAACGTAACATGAGATTATGCATGTATAAATGTTTGCATGTTTATTTATTATGGCATATTTCTTCGTTGCTTTGATAGCGGATGTAAAGTATGTTAAGTGATAGTTTTGTAATGAATCACGTTGCCTGCGGTCAAACAGCCTAATCTGGTGTCATGTAACGTTCCGGCATGCGCAGGCGCAAATGGATAGTCTGACCTTCGCGTGTAACTCGTTTCCCTCTGCTATTATTATAAATTTTTTCGTCAGCTGTTTGATCACGATTTGACAGTTGATATATTTGGTAGCAATGTATATAGACAATTTAATCAATGGTTCTTTTGTAATGTAATTATAGTGTTGATGTTTTTAAATTTAAAATAAAAAAATAATAATTATAGTCTTAAAATAATAGATTTTCGTAATCAGTTGTGATGTCTTAATAATTAAATATTATTTAGGTCATATTGTGTCAGATGTTTGACTGGTTCCGTGATAGAGCTTCTTTGGTTTAAATGTTTGAACAATGTTCAATTTCATACTTTTATACACTCATAAAACAATGCAAGATATGTAGATATTATTTTTTTCAAATTATAATGAAAGAAAAGAATGAATTTTATTTATACTAAAAGTGAAAGATCAATTTTAATTGAACCCTTGCATATATATAACATTTAGCTCACGATTTACGTGAGATATCGATGTGTTTGGTTGTTACTATAAACAACTAAAACCTTGTTGCGTTTATATATAATCAAACTGTCTATCGGTTGTCAAACATTATCTCCACCGAAACTATTTTGATCTAAAGTTCAAGTAACTATATCTATTATGGACTGTCCTACATTTTATTTTACGCTATAAACAATAAAATTATTCATAATATTAAATTTGGAACATTTCATAATAAAAATATTTTATATAATTTTTTTTATAAACTGTGCAATATAGAATAAACACTTCCTAAAAGGTTTACAATTTCTTGGTATTTGTTTTGAGTAATAAAATTCTTTCAATGCATCATTATAGAAGTTTACATACGCAGATGATAAAATAAAAAATAACAAAATTCTAACTCTCGTCTTTTGTTATATTATTTATAATATTAATTTTATTCTAAATAAGAAATTATTAAGTATCTTGTACTAAGATAATGATTTAGTATTTGCTATATCACTTTTCCTTCTTTTGTTTGCGGCTCATGTAATAAGCTCGATTACTAAATTATGCTTACAAGAAATACAAGATTATTTCTGGACTTCGCTGCCTCTTCTAAAATTGTTCAGTAGTTTTGTATGATTGAGTAAAAACACAGGCATATATAAAGATTTACGAACTTACCATTTTGTCTTATTCATGGTAGATTTTATTTAAAAACTTCTTGTTAAAGATCTGTTTTTGTCAAATTAATACTTTTTAGGTGATCACTCTTTTCGTAAACCTTTTCAGTTAAATTCAATATTTACGCGACCCTTATCTTTAGCGGACCCTTCGACATCCGAATGGACTGTATATTTTATTCATTATCACAGCCAACAATGAATATGAATGGTTGGATTGCTATTATTAATTTCGTACGTTTTTAATTATATTTCAATATTCGTTGACTCTATACATTTCAAGCCGTGTGTGTGGTGTTAACCCGACGGTACGATTATTTAATTTGGGCTCTCTTAATCTCGCTGGCCCTTAGTACGGTCAAACGCATTTTAATTATAAAATTGACATATCAAAAGTGCGGAGGGATCGGTGACGTGTATATTATTTAATAAAAGAGTTTGTACTTGTAAAATTAATTGGAGGCTCGGATTGCCTCTGCCATTTCAGGGTGGACCTTTGGAATTATTCTATGCATATTTATATGTTTGTTTAAAAACGCAAGCTCTGTGCACATTTTAAATTAATTTAACAGTCAATGGAAGCAGATGTTCCTTCAAGCGTGACACGCAGGGTGTGGGTTTTAAAATTACTATAATTGCTAAGTTAAACACAGCCTTTGTTCTTTCTGTGTTTCATATTTTTTTTTAAACTTACTCAGGCATCGAATAATTAAAAATTTTAAATGCACTAAACATAATTAAGGTGCTATTTAATAAATATGCAATAAAATAATATATATTTATAACTAGTTAAAAAATCTAACAAAAGCCAATTATAAAATTAAATTTTCAATTCAACCTTACTTGTTTTATATCTAGATAAATTTATAATAAGAATACAACAATATATGAATTAGTGACTACATAAAAAAAAATAATTATTTAATTAAAATAATAATAATTAATTGTTATTTTTTATTATGTAAATTAAATAAATGCATTTAATATTCGTAAAATTATTCATAATAAGTCAAAATATATTAAATCATTTTATTTTAGTTAGTTGATTAATATAAGACAGAAAAATGCTAGTTAAATAACAAAAACAATATAGGTTTTTGTTTCAAAAAAGTAATTAGAAACAGTTTCAGAAGATCAAAATATTTACATAATATTATCTACTTATTCAAAACATCTATTTCTATTGGAATTATTTACATAATTAATTGTATGTATCCTATATGATAAACAAAATTTAGAGTGATACGTTTGTTGTTAAGGTCAACGATGAAAAATCGTGCCAAAACATAGTTAATTATTTTACAACTCTTTAATAAACATGAAAATATATAATAACACTTCCAATTATTTTATAATCTTTTGAATTTTTTTGCGAGATAAAGTAACAAAATTATTTAAATTCGTATTCAGAACAGAAAAAAACAAAATGCCAATAGGAAATTGTATGTTATGTTCATGACGTCAATGCTCGCCTTAAAATATGGATTACGAAACCGTTCGGCAAAAACGTGTTTAGGAAAACTGGTATTTATAGGGACTTTTATGGAATGTCGATTAATAATTATCGCAAAATACTTTATATTATTTAGATTTAAAATGACCTCTTTTATCCTTTTTAAATAATATTGTATTGTCATAGCAATAACTTAGTAACTAATGACGTTATTGAATTTTTAAGTTTAAGTGTTTTTTAGTTTATAATTTTTATGTAATCTGTCATAGTGATCGTTGGTTGTTTTGTCTTTTATTCCAATTTAATACTTTAATTTTACTGTACTTTATTTATAACATTAAAATTAAATGCACACCTTTTTTGAATATTTTATGTACTCAATGATGGCATCTTTATTTACTAGGATTTTGACAATCTTATTAAAGCCTTGGTTTTGATAATTTAAACTTTTTGGGTCCAGTCGATGTAATTGTAGTAATTTTAGTATGACATTAAGGTAAAGAAGTCAGAAAACAATTTTTATTACAGCTTTGGGCTAAGGCCGACAACTGCTGTGTCTAGTTACTTTTGCTATTAACCTTTGAAAATATTGAATAATGCATTTTATTATTTGAATGTTTGCAAAGTAGGATATGAAAACAACATAGTAACAAACAATTTTATTTCATAAAGTAATGATTACATATCGAATGTAATAGAATAATTGCCTTTTAGTTTTTTTTCTAGTGGTTTTCGTAGGCTGTGAAACGAGGTTTTTGAAGGTTTTCTTGATAATATTTGCCTGAAAAATATTCCAAATAAAGGTATAATTTGTATGAGAAAAATAGTAGTTGTTAATTATATATTAATTTTATATTAATTAAAAAGAACAAAAAGAACTTTCAGTTAATACTGAAAGCGTTAATAATCATATACGGCTTATAAAATGTTATTTATTATATTCAATTAATATTCTTCGCCTTTATTTAAAATTGGTTTATCATAATCGTAATTTGAAAAAATCTTTATAACAGATTAAGGTTTTTTATACGATGCATTTAACGGTCTTAATTAATATAAAGTAAAATTTTAATACTAACAGTCAGTATAATGTTTAATATGAAAAAGGACGTAAATTCATTTGGTTACATATGGTTTCACTATGATACTTACAAAGTTATAATATAGTATTGATTGAAATTTTTATACAAAATTTTTGTAGATATTCAAATTGAAATTAAAGGTTTTTAATACACTACATACTATATGGGTATCTTTTACCGGAAGTGACGTCTCGCCGTCGCGGCGCCGCATCCGATTCACACTGAAGGGTTGTCACAAATCAAGTTATGAGACACGCCACAAAAGGAAACTTTGTGCATTTCCGTTCCAGCGAACGTAGAATTCGTTGCAAGCGACACCACCCTCTATTTTCCTTTATATAAATATCAATATAGCTTAGTTCGTTATGAGAATTATTATGTTATATTAAAAATTTCTGACTTGAAAATGTATTATACAGTTGAATAAATTTCTAACTTACATCTCCTACCTCTACCTCTAACTCTACCTCTACCTCTACCTATCTACCTAACATTTATGTTCTATATAAATATAAAAAGTTTTAATAATTTAATGTTAGATTTTTTCTTATTATATTATTTACATGTTTAAGTGGTCTGGGACGCGACTAGCCGGAAAGGGGTTCGAACCCTGTTCGTGTTGATGAATATTTCAGCTTATATAATTTACATTTTAATTATTAAAAAATTCTATCAGTGTGTACAAATGTGATATACATACCTACGTTATTGCTTTTCACCTTGGTTATTAGAGTTAGGCGGAAGATATACTATGCATGCTTGTGCCGGATATGTCAGTGAATTCCAGTCGCTCGTTGAATATATCTTGATTGACACTCGGAATTACGTTTCAAGTTAATCTTATAATTATCTTAACATTTTAATCTTTAAACTTTTTCTTTTTTTTTTGTTAATTTTCCTTTTTTTTAAATTTATCGTGTGGATAGCGCTCGGGTGTTCCGCCATTTAGACAAAATTAAATTAAAAAATATCTATCATAGAAATAACAATAAGGTTCTTAATGTTCTCTACGACTTGAATATCTATGAGCAATCCAGTCGCAAAGCTTCAATTAACACAAATTTCTAATAAAATTATTTTCACATATTATAACTGAAATAAAAATTCGGGAGTACGTTGTTAAAAATAATTATAAACGCGTAGTAAATCCGAAATATATTATTTTCATTTCAATGAACACTAGCGAAAGTCTTAGATATCATTATATTAATAATGTTCCTATGAAAAGACAATATCAGTGTTGAACATGCCAGGATATAGGGAATGAAGTATAACCACTCCGTTACTAACCTTGGTCATTTTTGTGGCTTCTTTGTGGATAATTTTTATAATATTAAATGTTGGTCTCGGTTACATGAAACAGTCTCACGATACTGCCGATATTTATGGGTTGTTTTTCAGTTGACTTAATTTGTATTATATAACTGTTTATCACACGAGAAAGTAATAAATCAGAGTGAAACTCGATCGACGGTTTATAGCCAATCGATAACTGGCCAAGACAAGGTGGACGTTGAAATTTTTTCCTGTTTCTTTGTTAAATAAAAATTATAATAGATATTAAGCTCAAATAAAATCTATACACTTACGTTGCCAGTCAAAGTAATACAAAATTATAGCATTCTTCATTTAGAACTATGAAACTTTGCAAGCAATATAACGTGG
This sequence comes from Danaus plexippus, assembly GCF_018135715.1. Taxonomy (NCBI): domain Eukaryota; kingdom Metazoa; phylum Arthropoda; class Insecta; order Lepidoptera; family Nymphalidae; genus Danaus; species Danaus plexippus. The sequence continues at coordinate 6,149,469 of NC_083538.1, forward strand.
AGCTACAAATATGCGGACATACCTTAAAAGTAAATATAGAAATAAAAGAAAAATTGCCCAACCTAACAAAATGTGTATAAAGATATTTATAATTGAGTTGCTTAATCCCATCCGATTATATATAATACATACTATATATATATAATTTTTACTAAATTACACTATATTAAACGGAACTTTTCCTATAAAGTATTTTTTTTTTACTTAATAACAAACTATAAAAAAATATTTTACGTCTTACAGGTCCAGTCGTCCCAAGATATTTCTACAGAGGATTCTATAGAAGAAAATGAGAACACACATCGTTAATTAAGTTTACTTATATGATATATGTATCTATGTTATTTATATACCACCCTGTATACATTTTAATATAACTGGTATCGTAGAGGGTAGTACAACTAACCAACTTGTAAATATTTGTAAACTGTGATATGTGTGTATGTTAAATCTAAAATAGAATGCAATAGAATTGATAATACGGTGTGCATTGTAATAAATTATTTGTACGTTTGATGCATTGAACAGTGAATATTGTTAATGTAAATATATTATATAATAAAAAAAATGTTTTTTATTTCAATCTATACAAGGAAAAACACAGTCTCAGAAGCGTAAGAAAAATATGCCTTTGTATATATTTGATGATCGGGTTCGACGTGGAAACAATACAATATTGAAAATTTTTATTTTATCCATAATGAGAACGAATTTCTGAAACAGTCTAAGTGGTACATTAAAAGAAAAAATAATAATAATTTAATCATTAAGTGACTTTATGTGTAGAACATATTTACTAGTAGATTTTACTCTCCCTAGGGATAGATGTAGACAATGAGATTTGTGTTGGCAGATGGGAAGCCACTTTCATCGCTCCATATCAAATAAATGTAATTTTCTGCTTTAAATTCACCTTTATTCATGTCCTATAATATAACATGGAATATAATAGAGGAGATTTTAAGAGTACACTCGACCTATTTGGGCTTTTTTTAATAGGCGCTAACTTGGCATTTTATCATATCGTAATTTATAGCATTCGTTATGTTAAAAAGTACTTACTGACTGATAAACAGAAGATTGAAATTTGTGTTTTATTTTTAAATCAACGTAAAAACTTATACCTTCCTAATTTTTTTTCAATTTAATACAAATAAAGTAATAATATTACTGATTTAATATCTATAAGTTGGTCAAATATATGCATTTAAAAAAATACTTATTGATTTAACTAGGTTTAATTATTATTGAACAAAGATTTTTTTAAATTTTTATACTATATTTTTTGAATACGGTGTCATATTGTGTTATTGGTATTTATTACTACAGTATTCATTATTAGTACAGTACCTTTAAAAATATAAATGTATTAAAAGAAAAAATACATTTCTGTTATCTAAATGTAGGGCACTATCTTATAAAGGGCTATTTATTTTTAAATTAGATTTATTCTTTTCGATGGGCCCTGCCTTGTGTTGGATGGGGCCATTATGCAAGAATCTATCACCGCTACCAATTTGATAAAAAAAAAACCTTAAGCTCGGGTTAGGTACGTCAAAGAAAAAGACCTGCCTTCGAAAAATGAGTTACCGATTTTGCTACAAACTTTCTTTGATATTCAAATCGACATGACATATATGTTGTTTCAGTAAAGAGATATTGTAGTATATACACGGTCTGTGTACCAAAATAATCCTGTGTAAGTATACTTTCGTAACAAAAACTAAAATTAATATGACTGATAAAAGACAATTGTTATTAAAGAAATTATAAGAAAAATATTTATCACAATTGATTAACAACGATAAATCGCATAGATACTAATAAAAGTTTCTAAACGAAAATGTTGAAAGTCTTTTTTATCAAAAATGAAATGAGAAAGAAGAACAAAATTACTTTTTCTAATTTATTAGTTCATATTTGTATATTTTCCTGATTCTGGCAATATCTCAATTCAGCTGTTGGAAGATATTGCTCAGTTTATTCAGTAACTTTTATTTATTAAAATATTTTGATTCTAATATAAAATCTAATCATGTATTTTGCATGAATTAGGTTCTCCCTCAACGTCAGAAACTGCAGTGGTTTAAATGTTAGTCCGCCTAATGTGATTATTCCATATAATTCTGGATTAACTTTAATTTTACTCTTCCATTTTTTGTATCCAAACGTATTTCCAAGAAGCAAAACTTGTTCCAAAAATTAAATAATCGTTATATGTCTTTTCTCTTAAAATATAAGTTCTTGTTTAAATAAACTAATAAGTATATATTTTTTATTCCTATGTGAACAGAACTCAGTGGTCATAAATAATTTTTGACTGTAATCAAGACTTAAGAGCTATAGTCCATTTAGTATACCATGTAAATGGTTGAATCGTCTGAAAAATACACAATGGTTTTTTTGTAAGACCATCGTGAACAAATCAAATTGGAAAATTATAATCAAAAGAAGGAAACAATATAAATATATGCATGTGTGTGTGTGCATTGATGACGAAATGACCAAAATTTACAAATTAGATAACGTTACGGATGTAACAATTAGTTACGTTACGAATGTAATCTTATTCAGAGCATTACGCTTCTGATCTTTTTTCTTTTTTTTTCAGCTTGCCATTTTATTATTGTAACTTTGTTGCATCTGTATCGATTTTATATAAATAGCAAGAAATAAAAACCATCTTTTTGAATTATCCACTTTAAATACTTAAAAAGTTACATTGCATAAAAATAGGAAAGAACGAATATATATATACATATATAGAGAGATATATGTCATTAGTATTACTTCTTTGTTGGGAATGTTAAAAAAATTGCAATATAGACATTTTTTTCATATTAATACCTCATAATATTTTTGTGGGTACAGTTTTTCGTTTTGGTTTTTTATATTTTACTTAATAAGGTAGTTAGCAAAGGACAACAAAGTTTCACACAATTTGATAGAAGCTATAAAGATGGTTAGATATATACTTAACTAAAAATAGTTACAAAACTATTTGTATAGAAAATAACTGTTAAAATAAGTAAGTTTTGGATTTACATTTAAGTCCTATAATTCCTTTTAAAGAATTGACGAACTGTGTACGAGTTTTCATCATTTTCGCTGGTGGCAGTGTTGGTAGAACTTACTGTAAGGAAAAGTTTAATATAATGAGACTATATCTTTTAGAATATTATGTCATTCTAGATATGTTAACAGTGAATATAAATAATTAAAATGGTCAAAAATATCTATAACTTAATCAATTAATTATGTTAAAAACTCACTGTGAACTGTAAATCCGTAAGGAACTGAAAGAAGAATAAACTTTTATAATTATTTCAAAATTTATTATACACACACATTATGAAACAAATAACTCACAATAACTCAAAACATTTGACACTTCTAATAAAATTAGAATAAGCGATATTAAAAACCCTTTCATCTTGTTTATCGATGTAATTGTAATTTTGTATTTACATATTCTTATTTCAGCATGCAGTTGTTTAACCTAAAGACTTAAAAAGTATTACTCAAAGTGACACAGTAAAGTTTACAACTTAATTTAAAAAAAAAAACACTGATAGTAAAAATATTTTATTATATTGTTTACGATTGTTGATAATTAAATTATGTTTTACCTACTAAAAGTGCTGTTATAAAATTATTTCTACATTTCACTCTTCGCTATTTCTTTAATATTCTTTATTTTCATTTTGCAAATTAAGTGTTGGATATATGATTTTTATGACACAACAAAACTTATTCTTCTTTGCTTATCAAACATCTTTAAGTATGTATTTTCTCTTTAACTTGACTGTAAAATTAATATCTTGAGACATTTTATTGTATAAAGCCTTAAATTCGGCTTGGTTACAAAAAAAAGTCATATTGCTTCACGTCCTTCTTAAAAAAATTATAGTTTCCTGTCCGTGATTTCTTCCTAAACTAATTAGAAATAACTAGGTATTTATATGTTAGTATGTAAGAATTACGTATATTGTTATATTTATAACATAACTGTGTTATAAGTATCTGTGTTATAAGTATTTATTATTCCGTTTTGTAAATGTATAGTTTAATTCATCTTTATTCCAATAATTTCTGAAATATTGGTGAATAAGATGAATTATAAAATAATAGAGTCATCACGTACATATTTAAGTAATTTGATTAAAGACTGTATTCAAGCATAATCTTAAATAATAATATTTGGATGATCAGTAGACCGTATATTCAATATTTAGATATATTCGTCTTCGCTAGTAAGCCTTTTCGAGTTATGCGCTTTTAAATTTTTGTTTTTTTTTTATCAATGACAATCTTTTAAAGTATAATTTGAAGATAATTTTATATCACGTTGTTCTACTTAAAAATCTTTAAAATTTTAATTTTTTTTTTGGAAATTCCTTTTTAATTTAGACTATTTTTTTCTGAGAATTGTCCAAGTATCATGGACGTGAGGGACGGATAAAGACAATTCTTTTCTTGGTCACGATATTATAGTAGTGAAACTTTAATTACGTCACCTTTTTTGGTTCATCTGTTGCATGTCGTGTTACAGCCGTCCAAAAAGTACTTATTCATACAGTGTTTTTGTCGGTGAATTAAAGAAATATTGTGTTTTTAAAGTAAAAATAATAGGAAAAATGGTATTTATCTATTTCATATTCTTATGAAGTAATTTGATTTAGCCGACATGTAAAAGGACGTAACTTCTACAATCAGAACATCTGTAGGATATACAAAACCGATAGCAGTCACAGAAGGCGTACACAAGGGTTCTGTACTTAGTCCATATCTCTTCTGCTTGGATATTTTTAAAATGATAATATGATGTCAAGTGTGATGTAGGTAGATTAGTTTATTTGTATTTGTCTCTGTAATTCAGTTTGCTACTTAGCACAATACATACATGACGAATTTAATATAGTTTCATTGAATACTACACTAATGAAAAAGAAACAAGAACTACCAGAGGTCGTTAAATGGAATAGTTTTCAAAGTACAATTATTTTCCTATTGAAATACTAAGAAAGAATAAATTTTTTTTTTAAGTCTTTAATTTTTTTTGTAGGTTATAAAAACAGTCACATCAATGTATATATCTATGTCTATCGTATTTACAACAGTAGAGAAAATTTTCAAACTTCAACGTGTCCCGGTGATCATTATAATTTTAAAATAATAGCTGTTTATTTTAATATATTTCTGTTATATTGTTCAAGATAAGTTAACAGGGAAGCAAAAATCTAAAACATAATTTAACTGTTCAGAAAAAATTCATCAAGTTCCATCACAGTCAATTTGAATTATTCGTAAATATATAAAGCCCGGTTTAAATTAGCTTGTTTGCCGCTTGTCTCTTGTTTTCATTTAGATTTTAAATGTTGATAAATAAATCTAGAGCTACCTATCATAAAACTGAATTTGCAAATTTGTGTTAAAAATATACCATTTATAAAATAAGAAGCATTGAACTTTATATGCGATGAATATAAGAACAGTTCTGATTAATTGGATTAAATGAAATCGGGCCATGAGACATCAAATTATTATTTATTAATTTATATCCAGACCAAATAAAAAAAAAATAAAAATAGACAGTGTGACCTTTATAATTGTCTATTTAATAGTGAGATGGTATACCATTTTTATCTCTTCTGAACAGAGCTTTTTAAGTAAAAGCAAGAAATATACAGTACTATAATTAAATACAGTGCAGTACTCTATTAAGTCCTAATCAGCTTTTTAACTTTAAATAAGGTAAGTAGGGAATAGAAAACTCAGAAATATTCGAATGCATAATATATTTTTATAATTACTAATAAAAGGGATGCTTTGATCAGTTTTCATACTTGTTTCCTTATTTGTGGTGATGATACATCACAGTAAAATATTATTTATTGATGTACAGCGATAATTACATTTTGTTATATTATTTCTACTTCTCAAATGTGATTTTTAAACCATTGTGATAAAGTAAATAGATATTTAGGTATATAAAGAAATGCTAATTTCCTAATATATTGTGAAGCATGCCCTCGGTATAGTAAAATAGTTAAGTTTTAATTATTTATCAGTATGTGATTCATATAAACTTTTTTGAAATTATTAATAACCGTTCACGTAACCTCCACTTTGTCCTCCATTACGCAACCTAATATCATTCGCATTACGATTTATTGCATCTGCTTCATTATCAGACTTCACTGGAATCAAAATGATATATTTTTATTTGTTTTCGTGTTATTTGATGTCAGTCTTAAATGATTTCAAAAACATACTCATTATTAAGTTAGATTAGTAATTAGATAGTTAATGTACGTAGTACGTACATGAGTTGCTTTTATTGAATTTTTGAAGAAATGCAACTTCAAAAAACAGTGTATATCAATGTTACAAATTATTGTTTCTAAAGATCTTACCATTAGTAAATGGATCGTTTCCAGTGAATGTAGCTTGTATGCCTGTAAACAATATTTTATAGAGTAATTTAATATCAATTATACCCAAATTAAATTGAGTAATATCAAACAAAGTTTACCTTGATACCTCTGTGTCATGATCGTGACTAACATAAAGAGGATTATAAAAAACTTATTTGTTAACATTTTAAAAATTGCGTTGTATTAAACGACTTATAATGTTAACGTGTTCTTTATACTAATTTTATGACAGTCGATGTTGACAATTTTATGAAAATAAAGGTCACGAAAAATATCACGATATAGAAATCTTGATTAAACTTAATAAAAACATTGTCACGATCAGCTATTATTTTTCTGTTTATTATTATTTTAATTTATATTCTTACAGATAAGAGTAAATAGAATGTTGGAACGAATTGTTATAAAGTTCAAAAATCTTATGTGTGCAGCACACTTATACGCATAATATATTTATGTAAACATACTTACATAAGTAGCCACACAAACAAAAAAAAAAATAACGTGGAATTACAGAAAGACAAAAGCGTAAGAAAAATTATATAGGATGATTTCCGCTTAATTATTATTTCGCTTATTGATAATGATTTTTTTTACGATGTCACGATTTATTCTTTAGCTCACAAAATATAATAAAAAATTAGAAAGAAATGAAAAATTTATACGCTAACATCAAGTGTTTGTCAGAAGAATCATAATAAAAAGGAAAAACTTTTCTTTGCAAAGGACATAATAAAGTATTCATCTGGTGAAGGTATCATTTTGTTTTAATGTTGTGTATTGTAAGGTAAAAGATCTCCATGGAAGAATTCAATAAAATAAAACAATCGGACATATTAATAAACAAAAATATATTCTTTGGGAGCGTTTCAATAAAACCATTATTTAAAAAGGATAAAACATTCATTGTTGTCAAAGTTTTTTAAGAATAGAAAGAGAGAAATAATATCAAAGCTGTTCCAATATTTTCATGCTTAAATGGTTTGAATATAAATGTTTCAATCAACGGTTGTAGACATCTTACCTTTCTTTATCCATTGTAGGTGATGAGTAAGAAGAAATGAATCACAATATTTCGAACTATTCAAAATACTAAAAAATAATCTGTAATTTCATATAATTAAACAATTAATTTTAGTTTATCAATAACATTTTGTGTTCTCGGACCTGTTGTTGTGATTAATGTCTTGAATGTTGTTGTATTAATTTGATTGTGCTCACGTTTCTAAAACAAACATGTTAATTAGTTTATGATTAGCATATTCAAGTTGAGCAAACGATACTGACAGTCAACTAGATATATCGATTAAAAGATATATAGTTTTCTAGTTTTTAATGTCTTGGCACATTATATTAGGGCTAGGATAGTAGGTAAATTATTCAAAAATTACAAAAAAATAAGAAAAAATAATGTATTTTGGTGTAACATTTTGGTAGAAACGTTGGGGAGTTTATATGTTTGTAACAGTTTTAAATCAATTATGTTTCTTTAAGTTTTTGGTTTTCGATTCCGTAGTTTGATATATGAAATATGTTGCATAGATTCCAATAAAGAACTTTCCGACTTTTGACACAATTTAAATAGATGTTCCATTTCGTATTGTCTAGAATAATTTAAGAATCAGCATTTAGATTTATTCATAATTTTTAAATTGCTTCAATGTCTTAAGTTGCGAGATATAAACATAGCAGCAATTTATGTATATCGGTGTGGGCCCTATAAAGTTTTTAAAATATTTTTTTTAGATGATAATAAACGAAAAATTGTGTACTGGGTGTGTTGTCTTATATTTGAAGTTGAAATTCATAAACTTAAAGGATTACTTAATATATAACGACTGTTTAAATAAAAACTTCATTACTTCTTTAATCTTTATTAAGTCTGAGAAAAACAGTATTTTTTTTGAAATCAGGTTTGAACATTTAGTTTATACTAGGATAGAAACCCCTAGAGAAAATGGATATAGTTTTTATTTGTGCTGGAAAACTATGAGGTCAATTTTGCGATTTTTCAATACCGGGTGAAGTAGTCCAAATGTCTTGCTCATCATTGTTATCTATAATCAAAAGTTTTCTTTAGGATATCGTATATAACACGACGCCCAAAAACGAAAAGAATATTCACGTAACAAATAAATACCTTTTTATAAGAAAGGTTCCTCGAGTTTGATGAATACATACGTTGATGTGTAAATGCTATTTATTTACACTGAAAAAATAAAAAGACAAATAATTTATGTTCATATTGTTAAACTAATTACTCGATTTCTAAGATTTTATAAACGTAATTTATATATATAAATAAAAATAACCAAAATAACAATATAGTGTATATGTTAATTTGAAATGAAAACAATATTCTGGTTACTTATATATGTGTATATAAATGTTTCAGCTGTACAATAATCCTTGAATCTCGATTATAGTATAAGATTGACATAGATATTTGTAATAAATAAATAACTTACAAATAGCCTGGTAAGTGGAAAATTACCGCAAAGGTAACCTGGAGTAATATAATTAAAACCACGATGATATCCATTCAGGCCGGCCCTGGCGTACACTAAAAATAAGTATATTTTTTTAATAAGCCCAAAGTTTTACATCATAGAAAATAACTCTGATATATAATCAGTTAAGATAAGAAGAATTAATAATATATCTTTAAAGAAACTACACGATTATATACATGCGTTCAAAATAACTAAATATTTTTTTATTACGTTCAATGCAGCTTACCATCAAAAAAGGGATTAAATCCAAAGAATGTAGAGTGAACACCTGTAACATTTATGTATTTCTTATTAGTTGTAATATCTAAATTAAATTGTTCAATAATATATAAATAAATTTCACCTGGATATCTCTGTGTCAAGATTGCGCCTAATATAAAAAGGCACATAAAAAATGATTTTGCTAACATTTTAAAGTTTTTTTTTAGTGAATTTCAACTGAAACGTGGTTTTTATACAAATTTTTTAACAGCCCATTTATATGTCACGAAATTTTACCTAACGCGAATTTTATTACAAACGTTTTTATAAGTTATAACAAAAAAAAAAAGAAATTAAACATTTTATTGATTATTTACATTTTCTAGTATAATTTATTTATATGAATGTTTACTTGAATATATACCATATATAAATATACATAAATACCCTGTCACTATTAAAAAAAAGAAAACGAGATAAATAAAGATGTAGACTAACTTTCTGTAAGGATTTCTCAGACTTCCTTTTTTTTATGGTAAAGTGGGCAAACGAGCAGACGGCATCCTTGATGGGAGATATCTACCGACGCCCGTGGACATCTGAAACATGGTGTTGCGGATGAGTTGCCACCTTTGAGGTGATTTAAAAAATAGAAGGATGCTGATGATCCAATAATCATCTGATGGTACGGAAGAAACCCCGACCCGACCCGCAGTTGCAGCTTCTCCTTGAACCCCCTGATAATGAAACACGCTCAACCCCACAAAACAGACTTCAGCTGATGCAAGATAGAAGGCACATAAACATCCCGGGAGGAAGAAAAAAAAAGAAAGAAAAAAAGGAAGTACCAACCAGCTCTCTCACTCATCGGATGAAACGCAGCCATTTCAAGACTACTTCACGCCGATCTTCTGTGACTTGAGCTATTGATGCCAGTTATAGAGTATTTATAATGTGGTAATCTCTGCATACATATTTTAATAAATACGACGTTAACTTTGTTACTCAGGTAAATATTATAAAAATCATAATTTATACTAATAATGTAACAAAAAGAAATTTTGTTGCTAAAATTATAAAAATGAGAAAAAAAGAATAATATCCACTACTTGTGTTATGCGGTTTGCTCATTCATGTAATAAGCGTTAAATTTAAATCGTCTGAACAGTATAATAAACCTCTCTGCCTAGTATTCAAGGACTACAAAAAAGCCTTTTAACGATCGTGACACCGATAGCCCTGCAAGCCTTTCAATTTTTTTTTGTTTGTTTTCTAACTCTTTAGAGATTTTAAAATAGTGGGTTTGCAAATAAATATAGATCAAACTAAGGTCATGGTTAATGGCCATGTCAAGCCCTTTTCTTTTGTAACTTTTGACAGCATCGTAACAAAATGTCCGAGAAATAACTTTGTCAGTGATCTCATAAGGAATAAGGATCAGAGAGGTGAACGATAGGGATGGGCCGGTTTTAAAAATACAAAGTCACTCACAGGTCACTTTTAATAGCTATACTGGAAGTAAAACAAAAAATATAACCTACATAGCCCTGGAAATAGGAAAACTCCAGAGGTCGTGCTGATGGCTAGATAAATTATCAACTAGATTGACTGACAATGTTTAAAGAGGCTCCTCAGTGAAGTAAGAATGCACAAGACTAAGCGTTAAGGCCTTTTGGAAAGATCGATGGCCATCAGGGAGTGATCCCATCCGCTGATGATGATGATTAGCTTCTTTATGCCAGTGGAATTTGTGATTCAAGGAGTTTTTACATGCCTTAACAGTACCACAAAGTTGTAATAAAAGTATTATTTTAAAAAATTTACAAGGGTTTTTAAAATTACATCTACCAGAAAAAGCCGAAAGTAAAGTATCCGATTAATCTGAGAATAAAAATGTCTGTAAAATTGGTTTAGGCCAATTTGTTTAGATATATTTTAAGAAACGTATTCAGATAAAATAAAATTACCTTTCCAATATGCCGGAAACCATACTGTTATTTAATACACCGCAATTAATAATGTTACAATTTTATTTTATCCAGTGATCGATCTGTTTTGGATCAAACCAGTTTTTAAATTACATTCATGATGTAGGTACTTAATCAAGTTTTTGAATGAAACAATCGTGATAATCTTGATCTTAATTTAAAAATATGTTCAATAAGTCGTGAGAACTATTGTCTTTATTTATTATATTGGGTTTTGTATATTATTTCCATCAACTTATATTGACAATGCAATATTGCAAAAGCATAATTTACTCTTTACTTATTTTTTTCCTTTTACTGCTGATTCATAAAACGTATTCATAATGTGTACATTATTTGAAACATTTTTTCGTTTTGGTGTTTATTGTATGTAAAGTTATTAGATACATTTATTAAAATTGTTATTGCAAATTAAATTTCTAGTACTCTAGTTATTAATATATAATAATTTAAAATTTTTTTAATGGGTTAAATACTCAGGGACGATTTAAGGATAAAAATGAAAGATCTATGTAGTTTTTTTTGTACATTTATTTTTCAATCACTTGAATTATTCAAACTTCGAGGTATTCACCATTAATGACAGCACCTCTACGCACATCGGTGTAAGCCCTTAAAAATAAAATAATTGTCATTATATAATAATAAAAAACTAACAATTATTGTGTGCTAAAATAATTTAAATTGTTCAATATTAAAATAAATGTCTAATTTAAAGAATAAAAAAGTACTTACAGCTGTAAAGAAACGGGCTGCGTAATCCTGTAAGAGATTTATATTTACAACAATTTTTTTTTTTTTCAAATTAAGTTATAGTTTTTTCTGCAAATTACACAATTACAAAATACGCACCAAAATACCATTGCACGTTGGAGTAGTTTCGTTTTCAATAACAACCGTATTACGGTTATTATTGGCAGCTGCTGCTTTGTTACTTGGTTCCACTGAAAAGAGTTCAAAATGTTTTAAAAATTGTCTTTCTTCCATATCATAAAGTGTACATATTTTATCTACCAAAGACCACGGTCATACTTGTCGTAGGTAGTAGTTAGTAGTAGTACTTCTCAAATAAAATAGTAATTTCAAATTAAAGTCATTGATTCTATGGAAGCCCTCTTTGGAGGGTTTGGATTGTTGAAGTCACTTTACAATTATTATGGTTTTACTGCTTGTAAAGTGATGGTTGCTTAAAAATGTCTAATCGTTTTAAGATAAATAATTTGTGGGAAAACTTAAAAGTACATATAAAATTTAATGTCACCGTAAAAAAAATAATTTCAGAAGTCCAATATTAGAAAAAAAAAAAAAATAATAACTTACCGTTCGTTATTGTTCCATAAGCTAGAACTTCTGAAAAAAAGCTTCTTATGTTATTGTAATTAAGAAACAATATGTTGTAATGAATAAGTAGGAAAAATATACTACCTGTTACAATAAGAATGACAAAAACGAGTTGTAATAAAATGGCTGTTTTAAACATTTTGATCTTAGATAATAAGCCAGTCACCTGTATGCACTAAAAATAAGATCCGTTGTACTGCACTTTTAATAATCCTTATTCAAGCAGTTTCGGAGGAGGGTAGGGTATAAAGAGAATAGAAAAAATAATTGAGCATTTTTGAAATAATATTTTTTATAATCAGTATTAATAACATATTAGTTGCGAAATTACAAACACACATCTAGTGCTAACACAGAAAGTATATTTCTCTTTTAACGTATATTTTAGCCGATTCTCCCCATTTTATCAAAATAACGTGTTAAACAACTTCGTGACCACGTTTAATTTTATTTTAAAGCATATTTTAATGTTATTTTATTATAGCTGGACCTGTGATAAATGTATGATTGAATTTCGTCTTGTAGGGATTGAGTTTAATCGTTTTACCATATCAACCAACAAATATATTTTTAATTTTAAACATATGTAATGATCAGATATATACATGTAAATTCGAAGCTGGTTAAAATAATTGTGTTACTAACATACAGTTCAACATATTGTAATGAAATAAACTTAAAGTAAAAATTTAACTATATAACTTTGGATTTTAATAAAATATTAAGAGGCAATAGCAGTTAATCCAACATTGCTTCATTAGGGATTGTTTGTATAAATATCTGTTGGATTTAATTCTTAAACATGCCGGATTCGGTTCAGAAATTCACTATGATGAGCTTAGACTAATTATAATGATGAGGTTGATAATAGTTCTTATATAGACTTAGATATAAATGTATTTTTCATACACATTTTGTCAGAGAAAGTCATCGAAAATAAAAACAATCGTCGAGATTAGCATCCGCTACCTTCCATCAAATAAATATTTTTATACATTTCCAAATGACACAGATATTTTGAAATTTTATGTTAAGTTGCTTACCGTGGATATATTTTAGTCACTATTCATTTTTCTCATTTTAAGTGAACAATTTGTTTGAATAAGGGTTTTTCTAGTTTTGCTATAAATGTTCAAATTTTAAAATAAAATTCGTCGGACATAACGTGTCAAAGAATTCCAAGACTTGTAAATTCTTAAATTATTCAGGAGAATAAAATGTACTTTGAAATCTTATATCAATTTTTGAAATCTAATTTAGGCCAAATATTAAAAAAAAAAATAGATATTCTATTACTATGAAAAAAATAGTATTTTACTATTTAATTAAATATGTGTATTACGAATTGCATCTAATGAAAATATGACCACTTTTAGATTTTCCCTTAATTAGTGAGTCATAACATACAAAAAAGGTAACCTTTATAAGGTTAAACTGTCTTTTTTGTATCACATAAAGCATTTCAATTAAAGGATCCTAAGATAAAGATATCTTGTTACTAATAATGTCATGATGCCACAACAAAAAATATATTGATTTAGCGTTTTTTTATTTCTATATTTACTTACAGCTGTTAAATTACTTAAAGGTACTTTACACATAAATATACTATTAGTCACAGAAATTTTATTTACAAAAGTTGTCATGTCTGTGGATTTAATTATCGGTATTTTTTAAATGATATTTTATAATTTATATCGTAATAAATTTACCAAACTACGAAATTTCGATAGCTTTGATATTTTCTTTAACTTATTTTTTTACGAATCATTGTGTCTTAACAAACTATTTTTTACATTTTAATGTGCGTTAAATATTTGCATTTTAATATTAAGTTAAGAGGAAAAGGAAGGAATATTACAAAATAATTATTTTTTTTCTCAATAAATATATTTAAATCACTTTTTTTCAATAACAAGCCAAAATTATTTTAGTCTGCTAATGAAATCACTTAAGCACATTGGCGCAGGCCCTGTAAAGAAACACCAATTCAAAATAATTTGTTATTAAGAATTAAATAATATTCAGTCAGTTTTACAAAATAACCAATTAAACAAGTTGGTCTCATTAAAAGTTTCGAAATACTTACAGCGGTGAAAAACCTGGCCGCTATATCCTGCAATATTATATATCTACATTATATGCTCAGGTACATAACATTGGAGAAATATTTTGATAGAATATTCATAAATCCTGTTATGTATTTTTATGAACAGTATTTATAAAATTGGATTTATCATTATTACGTCACTGTTAATCACGATTGAATCGTGAAAATTTTCTAATTTACTCACATCAAAAACTACTTATATAGAAAATGTCATTATATCTTTGAATGGTTTATAAATATATATGTTTTTATTTTATTTATCTAAATCATTACAAGCTTAGTTATGCAATCATAATATATATTATAATTAATTTATACAAACGTAATATACGTACAAAGAGTCCGTTGCACTGTGGAGTAATTTTGTTTTCCACGACAATGGTTTCATGATTGGAATTAACAGCCTTAGCTTTGTTCGCCGAGTTAACTGCAGTCATCAAATTATTACCTTATAATGTTATGTTTTATTTTATTCCATTTTATAATTTAAACTACAATTATTTCTCTTTTTACTAAAATACTAAATCAGGTTATGTTTTGGTACAAATTACTAAGTATTTAAACGGAAAACTAAACATATTATAAATGCTATTTAATCTGTTTCTGAAAATATCTGATTGTTAATAAATACCGTTGGTAGCCGAATCCGTAGCAAAAGTACCTGAGGAAAAATAATTGCATGATTATAACATTTTAGTTCTAATGTCTAGAGAATTTTATATATAAAGCTTTTCTTTAATTAGAAATCTATTTGCAAATAATAAAATTCGACGAACACTAAAGCGAAATATAATTTGTTATTTAATTTTACACTTACCAGAAACTAGTAATACTAGAAAAAATATATGTATGATGTATTTTTTTTCAATCATTTTGTAATGGAAGCCAATGTCCTATGCGTACTAAAAAGTAATCGGTAATGTCAACAATTTTATTTTGTAACGTAAACAGTAAAATCATAACTACTAATGACATTATTTTATTTGAGGAGATAGGGGCTAGTCGAATTTAAATATAGGCAGTACACAAAAACGTCCGCCATGTCTGCTACAAAAAGATATTAAAAAATCGTGCGAAATACCTTAATATAAAAAACATCAATTATTCGGTTAAATAACATTACACAATTCAACATATTATATAAAATTTATAAAAAAGTATCCATTACTCCCCAATTTACCCAACTTAGTTTAGAATAAATATTTTATTATATCTTTTTTATTTCCTGATTATTCACGTAAAAGTTATTTATGGAAATATTGAAACTATAACTACAATAGGGCTAGGATGTTGTTCAAACCCTACATTTTCAATGACTATTATACTTATATACTACTATTATATTTTTTGTAATAATATTTGTTAAGATCAAGGAAAGGCTAACCCTGAAAATAATGCAATCTTTAAAGAGTTATAGACATTTGAATTTTTATAATTTTGATTGACATTTTACCGAGGAAGATATAATATTTAAGTTATTAGATAACATATACTTTATATAGATAAATGTCTTGCTTTTTTATCTTTAATATCCTTATCTTATATACTTGATATGACATTTTTTTTTTAATTATTTATTTAAAAACTATATAGAGAGTACAACCGAATGTAACCAAATTTAATAAATAGTATTTTACTGCACCACGGCTTGTCTGTTTATCAATCACATAAAAATATTCAAATAATTGAATGTTTCTCAAAACAAAAGAGATAATATGATTAATTAATTACTTAGCATCGGCTTCAGTGACTTATTGAAATAGAAATAGAATATCCATTTAACTACTGCAAGGTTCGAACGTTAGCAATAAAAAAAAATGTTAAAAGATAACGAAAAAATAGTTATCTTCGTGGTTGTGACATCAGGAAAATTGCCTCTTAACTTGAAACTTAAAACTCCTGACCGCAAAAGTATGTGTTATATTTAATAATTGTGAAGTCATACCAAAGTATAAAATATATTTATGTATATATATTTATTTATACAGGGTGGAATAAATAAATATATATATTATCATACCTACTGCAGTTTATTGTATTTTTAACTGTAAATTATATAGAACACGCTTAATACATTAAGGGTTTCGTTTTAAAACATTTTATTTTCAATGAAAGGTTATAAATGAAATATATTTAATAGTATTAGATACTGGTTTATTTAAAAATTACACATCATTAAGCTTGTACACTTTGTATAACCAATGGATTTGTGCTAACACTGGCAACGGACTCGCTGATTGGACTTTCTGAAAATTATATTCATTAAATAATTAATGTTAAAATAAAGTCATTTAATAATTTTATGGAATTAGTACCATCTATTGAAGATAAAAAATCACTGTCGCCGTCTATCGGAGGGTCGATCAAGTCTGTTACATCAAACACATCGGGGAAATGGGAGTGGAAGAAATTAACTGAAATTATAGGCACAAAATCGTATTTCCATTCATGGATATATAATAGAATAAACACGTGGATCAAAAGATATAAAATACTTACACGTGCCCTCTACTATCAAGCAATAACACGACAAAATGCAAATGATAAATAAAGTTTTTTCCATTTTAAAGTCCTATTAAATTTAAAATGAATCTTTTGAATTTCTGTTTTTATATGAATTGTTAAATTGTTATTGAAAATCGTGATCCACGTTTTTAATAATTAAAGTGAAATAACAGTTATTGCTGTATAATGATACGAACCTTGCAAGTCTTATTTACGTATTTAATTTGTCATAAGTAAATTCATAAAAATTTAATATTCTGATAAAAGGCTACTTTCGTTTTAATTTTTTCAGAAACTTTTATAAAACACTCTGAAACAAAAGACCATGTCTACATATTAAGATAAACTCTTCAAAATCTGTGACCTTGTGTAACTTATTATTAATAATTTAAATTAAAAGGCACCCATTTCTTTACAGTCCATTTTTTCTATCAAAGCTATAAGTTCAGATGTACTCATCTTCCTGCTATTATTTTCGTGTCATAGGCATTGGTCAAATGAATATATAGATAGGCTCTGGTTATATTGTGGGAGTTTGGACTTACTAGTGTGAATGTATTTAAGGATACTAGGGTTGTAGGTAACTAAATTGAAGGGTACGTTCAATTCTCTCAGTAGCATTTACCCAGCAAACGAAGGCGAATATGCGTATGATTTACCAATATTGCCTATGTTGTATTTAATTTAAAAAGCAAGGAAAGCGTCTTAAAAGATTTTAATCCTTTTTGTTAAAATCTGAGTAATGAAATGCTAAAACAAATACAAATGAATTATTATTTTGTTCAAAACTAATAACTCTGAAATATAATTAAAACAGCAACAATTAGTATGACATTATTTAAGTCTATTGTTTGACAGATGAAAGAAAGAATATTATTTTTGTGTCATGCTTGACCTTTTTTGTATAAAATTCAACCCTAAAAAATGACTACAGAAGGCTTTTGATAATGTTTTGTTAATTTTATCTAAATATCTTCAACAATACAAATTATATTTAAGACTGTTTTTAACTTTTTGTTACTCTTATTTTATTTCGTAAAATCTTTTTTTTTCTTTTTAGAAAACCAACTAAAACGTTTTTTTGTTTCAAGCTTTATTGATTTAATGTATATTATGATGTAGGTTTTATTGAGTTTATATTTTATTTTTTTATTCATATAATACTCGAAGGTTTAGTACAATATGGAAAACATTAATCATCTGGTAAACACTGTTTTTGTCACATGTACTTTGTTATGCATTTTATTTATGTTGGTGTACCCTCATTAAAAATATCAGTTTTGTTTCTATCACATCCAGTTTTCTTGTGAGAGCTACATATTTATTTCTGATCTCATGTATGTTTCTTTGTTTACATAACTGCATTTAGTTGACTGTGTAACTATTGTGTTTGCTAAATTACATTTTATTTACGTTAGTTAGAACTTAGATATGCTACGAAAGTGTTGAGTTATAGAACAAAAATTGTCCGGGTTGTTGTATGTGTGTGGAGAATAAAATTTTTCATCTCGGCGTCGAAATTTCCCATTCCTAAATGACAGTCTATTTTGGTTTTCCTGTGAGGAATCAAGACAAACCCTGGATTCAACATAAATGTTGTGTAACGTGTGTGAGGCTACTTTAAGGTTGGGCTAAACAAGAACTTAGACATTTGCCATTTGCTATACCAGTTTGGCCGGAACCAAAGGATCATGTAAAAATGAGAATGAAGAAATGTTTTGTGAATGTTTTTCAAAATTTTCTAAGTAACCATAAAGCGGAAGATAACAAAGAACTAATAAATGAACTTATGATATCATTTAAAGCTTTGGGCTGTTATATGTCCTTGAAAATACATGCTTGATTCTCATCTGAATTTTATTCTGGCAAATGTGCGTGCTGTGAGTCACGAACAAGGTGATAGGTTCCATCAGGACATTTCCTTGATGGAGAAGCGTTATCAAGAGAAATGGAGTCCAGGAATGCTCGCAGACTATTGTTGGAGACTTAAAAGGGATCTACCATAATCCAAATATTAAAAAAAAAAACAAGTATCTATTAGATATTAGGAAATATTTCTGTAATTATTGCTGTTTTTTTTTTTATTTTTTACAAAAATATGTTTTGATGTCACAAGAAAACCTGATTTTTACATTTTTTTTCATTGATATAATATTTTTTGTTGGCCCTAGTATATTCAAAATTTGATATAAATTATCATGTAACAAAAAATAAATTAAAATTTTGTTGATCAGTGATTTTATAAAGGGCCTTGGAACTATAGATGCTTTTAAAAACCAAAATTTCGTATTCACAAATAGTTTGTCTATTTTAATGGTACTTCGTCTAGTTACTATACGTGACAATTGGCAAGAATATATTTCAACAATGTTTTTTGTAAATTAAAATGTTAATTGTTAATTTCAATATCTTTTTTGAAATTTCATAAGTAAATTTTCAGTGTTATTATATATTACAGTGCAACGTTTTTTTCTCACACTTTTGTTGTGAATATAAAAAATACAAAAATTAATTTGTTTAATATGTATATTTATTTTATTCTGAAAACGGGAATTTAAGTTACTATTTTATTTCAGAAATACGATATGTTAGTACAGTACTTGTTATTGGTGTGCTTCATTTTGAAGAACTTAGTCCTTTTGTAACTTAAAAAAATAATTTCTTTAGAATTGAAAAAAAAAAATACCGCCAATACCTTAATTTAAATATATTTTTGAAGGCGTTACGTTCTTTACAGTATTATTAAATCCTTGTGGTCAATACTTGTTGTGACGTTGGCCTTGCTGAACTTTTAGAATTCGCCGCGTTCGCAGTATTGACTGAAATTATACAGAGAATAATATTATTATAGAGTGCATCATATTTCATGAAGGTAGTCTTACCATTTCCCAATAAAGCTATTATTAGATCTGCTATTTGGTCTATAAATAAATTAGAATTTTTTTTAATGTATTATGAATAATTTATGACAATTATAAATAATAATAAAAAATAATAATAATATCATGAAGTTATAGAAAAAATATATTACATCTCTCTAAGCTATTTGGCACAATAACAGTAGAAGTTGGTTTCAAATTCTTGTAAGCCAATTGCGGATAATTAATAAAAATTTACCATAAATCGGTGGCACATATCCATTGTCATTAATTTCTATGACCGGGTGTGGTTCCATTTGAGGACTACCGAAAATTTGCGACAGTAATGTTTGTACCATGCAAATAGGATCTATTGGATAGTAGGGGCACGCTATCGCAGCTATAATTAAATTAGAATGCTTATTAAAAATGTAAGTATACATTGTAAGAAGACAAATAACTGTAAATGTAAGTAATCATTGTAACAAGACAAAATAACTTACGGTATACAACACTTAAAGTGTATAAAGCGATTATTGGTATAATAATTTTGTTTGTCATTTTAATCATTAGTGGAATTAATAACTTTCGTGATTGTTGCTTTTATACTGTGTTTTCCTATTAAATAACAATTAATATAACAATGGAGCACGACATAGTTTATACTACTTTTGTTAATTCATATAACATACTTTAGTAGGCATATTGATGATTCTTTTCTATAAGTTGTTCCTTTGTCACCAATGCGAAATTAAATTTAGTAGACGCAAAAACTGCCTAATATCACGTATATTTTATATATTTTCAAACATATTTAGTTTATACTAGCAAAAAATTGTGAATATTAAATACTAAATTATTTAGGGTACGTTTCACAGCCACTAGAGGCTAGAGGCTAGAGGTTACTTATATGTGTATTTTAATAAGAATTACATGATTAAAACTTGTATGCAATCCGTAAGACTACATGATTGCTCTGATGTTAGAACAGCAATGAAATTCCATAGCTTGTGTTTCTGTTGTCATCTATGCCTAGTCAGCAACGTCACTCGTAATATGATATTTTATTCACACAACCATGTTGTCCGATGTTCGTTTAATTTTTAATAACTTGCTCGTTCTTTACAACTATCAGATGTGAAAACGATTGTCACTTTGATGATTTTACTAAAATGCATAAGAAGTTTACGATAAATGATTAAAAACTTTTCATTTAGTAGATGTCTTAGGAAAATAATAATGGAGAATATGTCCAGCCAGTTCACGAAAAAACTTGTTTTTACTCTCTATTTCAGAGATTTTTTATTCATATTTAAATTACTTTATCTGAAAAGTAAAAAAGAAAAGAAAAAAGCAATAGTAAAATTTCAAGGAAGTTTTTCTAAAAACAATTAAATAAAATCCAAGCAGATATTTCTACAAAGAATTCAATGGTAGTTTCAAAACTTGCTTTTCTCAATATTACTATCAACAATAGTTTAAACACGTACATTATTTAAAAACCTTAGAAATTATGTAAAATACTTAGAAATTTTACGCAGAAATTAATTTAATAGAAGTATTTTTTATTAGCCATAATTTTAGGTCAATGAGAAATAATTGTGGTTTGTGGTTAGGTTTTTATGTATAGAAGGTACACGATTTTTAGAAAACACTTGTAGGGCTAAGTAAAGGCAAAAACACTTCTTTCTTAATGGAATTTGAGAGTAAAAAATATTTTAAAAATAAATCGTACCAGTATTATAGGCATAAACCCTGGTTTCAATGGGCATCTTAAAAATACTGGAAGCAGTAAATTTATGCAAGATATGTGAAATGTATAAATTTATGCAAGATATGTGTAAGATATGTGAAATAAAACGTAAGTCGTCATAGCAGTCTTAAATAAACAGGAAATTTTCTCAAAAGACAAAGTTTTTTTTTATACTGTTATAATTTTATTGAATGAAAACATTCAGCTGTAATAAATATTTAGATAAAAGAAACACACTGCCTCTATAGTTATAATTCTACAAATATATAATGTATGTTGATAGGTATTTATTTTTGTCGACATGTTATTCATTAGAATTGTTCAAGAAATTGGATTAAAAGTATTGCAGATAATATCGATAGAAATTATATTTTTTTTTATAAATAATAACTTTTAAGATTTTTAATACAAACTTCGTTAAAACAACTCTGTTGATTGGATTGAACAGTCGATTTTTAGTAAAATATTGTTAGTATGTGTAATTAATTACATAATACAATAAATGAGGTATTTGTTTTTTTTAGATTTTTAGCCAATAAAATATTCAAAACTTTACAGTTTTAGATGTGATTTTCCATTAATCAGTAAGGTTCGAAAAATTTTAGAAGTAAATAACAATTAAAATAATACATACAAAAAACTTTCTACCTAGCTTAGGAAGTCAAATAAAGACTATTTGGCTAGCCATCGCTAATTTTAGGAAGTCTGGGTATTAAACATAGCATAATACAACATCAACAGAAATAAAGAGATATAATTTTGTATCTCCTTACCAGAAGATTCTAGTACAGTTTTAAAAATACCACTTTTAAAAAATAAACAAGATTAATATGAAAACTGCTTTATTATTCCTTCTGAATTTTGTAAGTATTATATCAATAAGAAGTACAGAAGTTAAACATGACCCGATTTGGCGCTTTGTAAAGTTTCCGGGTTAGCAACGCTTCTTGCGTTGGCGTTGTTGGATGGGTTGACTGTAAAATAGTATTTTATATTTAGGTATCAAATAAAAAATTTAAGCAATACTATTACACTTATCATAAATAAAACATATACAATTACCATTAAGTGAAAAAGGGGTTCTTCCATATCCCTGATCAAAGAAATCAGGAACGTAACGACGCAGGAAAGAAAAATTATCAAAGAATGGGTCCAAAACTGAAAGAATGGGTTAAAAAGAATTACTTAGGTGAGTGTTTATGAATTGATATAAACATATTTATTACAATTATGCAATTAATAATATCTAAAACAGTAATTTTAATTGAATATTGCTTGAAACTGTAAGTAGATAACATTTAAGGACGCAGAATATATAAAATGTGTCCATTAAAATTCAACAATAAAGAAATTGTTACATAAAATGGAAGGAAGGAAAACAGAAAAATATAAATCTACAATGTGTCTATAAAATTAAAACCGGATTTTTTTTGGATTAAGAAACAAAATTTCGTTTGAACTTCATGAATTACTAAATACGTCGTGTGTTCCCACCCTCCAGGAAGAAGTAAATATCATTTAATGAAACTCCGCACACATTTTAAATACGTACAAGATTCGTTAAATATTTTGTTATTTTTACTGGCGAGGTCTAATCTTGTACACATAATTATTTAATATATTTCTATAATATTTTATATAAAAAACAATAACAAAATAAACTTACAATTAGCGTGAGCCGATACAACAACGAAGGCTAATAAACACGAGACGATTAATACCTTTGAAGTCATTTTAGACCGCTTGTAGTGGAATTGCTGTTTTTTATAGCCAGGGCAAGGCTTATATACATATAAATAGGGGTTTTTATGAATAACATAAAAGTTATCGTTACCCGATAATTATACTTTGATTATATTGTAAAAACAATAAAATGAAAGTGTATTTAAATATAATTACACAATCGAAACTGTTCTATGATATCACTTACTTGTACACTGAGGACCAAGATAAAAAAATCGACACAGAACAACCACAGAAAACCACAGAAAAAAAATTTCCTGTGGTATAAGTTTTACGAGGTATTATAAACTTTTTTTTTCTCCGTCTTTAGTTGGAACCATTTAATTAAATTTTAAATCAGATATCTTCGTCCTATTGACGTCAAATTTTGTATACACATTGAAATCGATTATATAAAATATATGCTATGGGTATATGGGGATATGGGTAGCGGTTGCTCCACGTCAGCCTTTATAGTAAGTGCTTGTGCACCCTTTCCGGTGGTGAATTCTTCTAGAATGACACAGTCAAAAGAATAAGCGACAACGCAATCCTCCACTAAAGCGGTTATGGTTAGCTTTAGTATCTTTAGTGAGAATTCCCGGATCTATCCCAGGGAGTCACGTATAACATGGACCCTGATTCTTCTCTTGGGTCTCTGGCAAGTGAAAAAAGGGCTTTATATCGAACTTACATTTTTTTAACGTTAAGGCAGCTATAGATCGATCTTAGATGGAACAACTTTTCGTCACACAAGATAATAAGCTAAATATATTTAATACTCTCCTACTTTATCGATAAAAAATAAATATTATTAAATATATGGATTGTCATGTTACATAATAGCAGTTTCGGTTTGGAGATATTTTTTTTGCTAAAGAGAGAAATGCATGTCAGTTGTAAGAATTTCCTCTTGGGATATATTTGCAACATTTAATGTTTTATCTCATATAATATAGGTAAAAGTTATCCATTTGCTGATATAAACTATCCAAAAGGTGCAGAGTTTTCAATTCTTTCCCCTTTCAAAATATTTCAATGACTACGTTATACATCGTTCTTAGCCACGATAGCCGCTATGAAAACAATTACTAGATGATTCTAAAGACTTTAATAATGTCAGGCTTTTTTTTTAATTTTATGAAATTTAAACATTTCAGACTAGTAAGAGAAGGTTATTAAAATTTCAATACAATTCCTTGTTTCATTCTTGAATTTATCCTTCTTATTTATCCTCAAAATTTGTGGTCATTAAATATCTCAAATAAAATTATTAACACATTATTTAAAATAACAGTCTTAAACGATTATTCATGTTTTTTATCTTTCTTGGGATAGGACTGGCTGCACTTTCGGACTTGGTATTATTAACTGAAATAACTGTTAAATAAATATTTTAAGTGTAAATAATTAAAATATAGATTTATATACACTTAGTTCTTGAATGATCATCGACCTTTGGATAGGGAGGTTAAAATTGCTAAATAATTATATTTCTCAAATATATTTATAAAATAAGATTTTTTGCTACGATTTACATAATTAAAATGTATATTTTTATAAAACACTTGTCTGTAGAACTCCAATAGTCTCTGAACCAGATCTTAAGACCAATGCAACAAACCCACATTATTAGTTTTGATTGTAAAAAAAAACATTACTTAAATAAATCAAATGTGTACTAATTTAATAAGCGCTACTATTTTGTTTTTTTTTAACCGTGTTTATCTGTCTTTCAATACCTGTCGGGTCTTGTTTTGAACAATTAAATAATTCGCTTCGTTCAAAATGATATGCGAATTTTTATGCGATGTTGAGTAGATGAATGCGACATAAATATAAGAGATCCGAGCAAAAATCGTTCGGCTTCGCTTAAAAAGGGAAAAGGTTGGGCCAGAGGATAATTTTAATGTTAACCAATGAAAATACATACGTCACCTTTAGCTATTGTCTCATACTAGTAGTATATAAATCCAAATGCACCCTCGAAAAATCGAAACTTGAGTGAAAATTAATTTCTCAGATTCCTTAATACCAACGACCACAATAAACATTTTTGTGTTAAAGTTCTATATCATAAAAAAGTATCATGGTAACGTGTATTTTCACAATGTTTACATTTCTCTTTAAGGTTTTACCTGGTTTCGTTGCTCCTCATTTCTCGTCACGCTAGTTATGAAATACTCAAAAAACAAAAACAAAAACATTTATAATTAAAATTGTACATCTTGAGTACACTTAATGAAATTCTGATTGAATCTTATTTCAATTAACTTACTTATGAATTAAGAAGAATAAAATATTACAAAGAAGGCAAACAAAAAGGGCAGATTGAATAATTTTGACAGCATTTTTGAAAATTTATCGAATTATAATGACTAGATTTTTTTAAAAGTTTGACTTGACTAAAGCTGTTAGCCCTATTGGCTTTGATGGCGCCACCGTGAGGGGTGGCCCAAAGGGCCCTGAAGGTGTTGATTAATGTTATATATTCAGTTAAGATTATATTTTATATAAACCTATTACGATTATCAAAGTTACCTTTACTAACTATAAATAATTTTAATAGCTTTAGTACATATATTTTAATAAAGAGATAAAGACCTTTTTCCCACACCGTCAAGTTTCAAAACACCTAGAGAACGCTCTACACCTATACTCATGCGACTTGCCTAAAACCGGAAACTATTAAAAATATTTTTCACTCAATTAAGACAATGAAAAATTTAACATCGTAGTCCATGCAACATATAAGGCATCTCAAACAATTATATAAGGCAGTTCACACGTCGAATACATGACGGTACATTACTATTCAAAATCAGTATTCACAAACGAAAATATAAAATAACATAAACATATTCGGAAATTTATAAAGATGCAAAATTCGTTCTATAAATAATAATTTTATCGAAATGTAATAAGTGAAGTAATATTGATTTATAAATGTATAGTGTTAAATAGAAACTGACACTGGCATCAGTCAAAAAAGTCAAACGAGTGTATTTAGACAATAAAAATTAAATGCAAGGAACCGTAACGTCGGGATTATAAAATATTATAAAACGCCTAGTATCCAAAGAAGTTTCATCTAAATGAATAGACGCAAAAATCTTAGATATTATTAAATAACAATTAATTAAGATTATGAATTCATAGCTAACTCACGAGAAATATATTAGTACAAAAAAAATACGAATAATATATTTTATGATTTTCGTATGTTGTTTCCAATTCATACTGGAGGTCCCATATCAAATAATATGTCAAGGGCAATACGTCGAACATCTGTATGTTTTTAACAAAAATTTAATATCTTTTCGCCGTTACTCCTAGCAGAAACAAGCGCAAATATTATTTAAAGCATGTTATTTATTAAAAAAAAAAACATTTTATTACTGACTCTTTATTTATTTGGGGTTACAACTTCAGCTCTCTTCGAAGCTTCTGATATAATGATTTTAGTCATAATATCTGTAAGAATTGAAAATTTGCATTTTTATATTTTAAATACAAAGTTCTTAAATAGTTTTCTTCTTTCTTACCCATGGTTATCTTTTGCGTCTTGGGATGTGTTAGGGTTTGACCCACTTTCAGAATATGCATTGTTTACTGGATTAACTGTAACAATATAAATATTCAAAGTGACGTTTAATTATCTTCATTTTTAAATTCCACGAACTTCGTTTTTATACAAATGAGGTGTTTCCATAAAATAGTTAAATTATCATGAGTGTTTATATTTATTTTCATTAATGTACATTCTTTGGTAATATTACCATTTATAGAAGGTCCGCCTTCAGACTGTATCTCACCACGTGCTCCTGGACCAGCTCTTGCTGATAATCCATTATAAGGATTGCGGCCAGGTGGATCTGAAAGCATTATATTGTGTATTGAATATAACTATGCAATCAAAATAAAAAAAAAGTCGTGGTGGCCTGGAGGTTAAATGTCCGCCTTTCATACGTGAGGGCGCGGGTTCGAAACCTGGCAAGTATCAATGTGATCTTTTCCGGGTCATATGTAGTTTCTAAGAGTATTTAGACACCACTGACGGACGGTGAAGGAAAACATCGTGAGGAAACCTGGTCTTATAATTTCAAATTATAACATTGAAATCGCCAACCCGTCTTGAGCAAGCGTGGTGATTGCTCAGCATTGGGGTCCGATAGGCTGATGATGATGATGATGATGCATAAAAACCATTTCATTTATAGGATCACCTTAGCAGACTATTGCCAGGTTTCAGGTTGTTTATTCTTTTTTCAAAAATAACAATTTCGTATTAAAATTTACTTACAGACGCAGCTGACAGCCATCACGAAGAAGGCCAACAAAAAGGAAATGGTAAATAGTTTTGAGAACATTTTAGACAAGATTCCAGTTCACAATGATGAATGCTACTCCCTTGAGTACCTTTTATATAGAATAAATATAAAGTAGAAATATTGTATATTTAATTATTGTAATCAAATTGGTCGTTACTCACGATGAAAATAATTTATTTATTGACTTAGTTGTTGCATTTATTTTAAGTTATAAAAATATTATAATTGTAATATAACACATATCACGGTTTTGCTTAATATAGTATTTTTTTTAACCGTTTTGTTTTTAACTTAGGTCTTGTTTTTAAAACTCATAATAACATAGTTCTTGTTTTTAAAACTCACCACCGGAAGCAATCAAAACTATATTTAAAAAAATTTTTTTGTTAAGCAATAATTATATGTAAGATTTTTTTCCTGCATACATTTATATGACATAAAGTTTATCGGATAGTACGCGGTTTATTTAATAATTTGTATTTACCTAATCCCGATCTTTCGACTAGATGAAAGTGTCTGATACTTTCATCTCTGCCTGTTATCCACGGTTGTTGTGAAGTAACCGAAACGTCGGGATTATGTAGTTATAAAATAATAAAAAAGGCATAGTAACCGAAAAACTTTTTTTTTCATTTTAATAAACGCAATAAGAAGGAAAAAGAAAGGTTTTATACCATTTTCTAAATAAAATAATAAGCTTCCGTATTTTTTGTTTATTTTATTAAATAAGCATTATTTATAGTTGAGCTACTTTGTTTCTCTCAAAGTACAAAAATTGGTGACAATATCTGAAATACACGTCTGAAATATTATCTTCCTAAACACTATTTTAGTGTTTAGGAAGATAATAAAAAATCGCATCTTTAAATGCCTGGCTTCTCTGGGCTAAGCTATGTTTATAAAAAAAATTCGATGAACTAAAGTGCCTAATTTTATCATAATGATAAATTATACAATTATATGTTTTTTATATAATTTTGAACACACATGTATCTTTAAAATTAGAAGAAGTGAAATAAACAACAGCTTTATTTAATAAAAACGAATATTATAGAAAAGAAGTCATATAATCGGTCTGTGATGGGAAAATACTTGTTTTAACAAAAAATGGTAACTACTACAAATAAATTACTTTGTATAATTATAATCCTATAGGATTACAAACAAATCTTAAGAAATATTTTTCGTCTTTGTTATCAAATAAATTGCGTTAGGTTTGTAATCCAAAATTTATAATAATATTTTTTTTTACACGCTTTTTATTAATTTCATTTGTATATTGGTTTATTGGTTTGAATGTTTGTAATTTTTTCCTATGCCGGGAGTGCTTAAGTTGCGGACCTCCTGCCTAAAATAAATAATAGTGATAATTTGGACAATAATTGCAATTACTAATAGTAGTCATGAAATTAAGGATGGCTTACAAAAAATAAAACCACTCATCTGTTTTTAGGCGAACTAAAAAGTAGGAAATAAATAAGGTTTAAAAAAAACGTTTTAATAAAATACCAACACCAAAAAGTAGAAAATATTTTTTTGGGTGAGTCATGAAAGTCTTTGATAGCGTCTGCCCGTAATCAAGGTTGCTGTAAAGAACAAAAACGTCGGGAGTTGAAAAAAAAGTCGAGTTGTGTCCGAAAAATTTTGTTTAATTTAAAGATGTTTTTAGTTTTTTTAACATTAATTTTAAATTAAAGTGTTATTAAATTAAATAGTTGTGAAAAGAAATATTTGTCAACAGCAGTTCGAGCAGTGTTCCCTGGAACCTAATACCTGTGACTTCTAGAATATAATATTCCCAAAAATCCAAATATATAAATGAATTAAACAATATAATGGTTTTGTGTTTAAAATTTACCATTTTATATATTTATGATATGATTTATTTTTTGTTAAATAAAATGGAAAACTTGAAATTATTTCAACTGTAGTAACAGAGCTGGTAAAATGATGATGAGGGCTTATTTATATTCATGATGCAACAAATGCATATTGCAGACAGTGCATGAGAACTTTATTTAAAAAATAATTAAAAATATTTGGGTCATGATTTTTTTTCGACCACGCGCTTTTAATAAATTGTTTATAATACTAAATTAATATAAAATAAGTTTTTTTTCATTATCAGCTAGGTGAAGGTCGGTTCGGATCCTATCTTACTCAATATTCATTGAAGGCATATATATTTTTAACTCCTATACACAGATACACTAAAATATTTTAAGATTTGTCAATTTCAATTTATATCTGATTTAATAAAAACTAATGAGTAAGTATTAAAATAAGCAATATAGTACTACTACTATAGTTTCATGTACTGCATTTTTTTATTTTTTCCTCGTTCCAGTATAGTTTCACAAAACATTTTTCAAATCGATAGAATTTGATTATAGTTAATAGTTAATATCTGTTCCAAATTTGACTACCATTAAGCTATAAAAAGCATTGTCTTCAAACAAGCAGATAAGGTGGAAATTTTTTATCAACATATCAGCTTTCTAAAATAGTAGTTCCCTTTTCTGCATATATAAGAAAAAGGAAGAAGAAAATAAAACAAGGAATACTGTTATCAGTTTATTTATTTCCATACTCTTCTAAATTCGTGCTTCTATTCATAATACCTGAAATTTTATAAAGAATTTTACGTTTACAAAATGAAATAATTTTTTTCAGTAGCTACAAAACATGTTTTTAAATATTTACCCATGGTTACTTTTTGCATTTTGTGATGTATAAGGATTAGAACCACTATCTGAATATGCATTATTGACCGGATTAACTGAAAAAAGTGAAGTGTCACAAGTAAATATTACTGAAATTATATAGGTATGTTAGGGTATATAGGCTCAATAAAATAATATATTTAATAATTTGTTACTCTTAGGGAAAAATATTTAAAATTGTAGTTATAGCTCAATAGGAATTTCAAAAATTTCTTTTATTAGAAATAATCTATTGACAAAAGAAAAGGATTTATTACCTTTTGTTATTATAAAATTTTACGTAACATTACCATTAATGGATGGACCGCCATCAGACTGTATTTCACTACGTGCACCTCGACCAGCTCTTCCTGTGAGAGCATTGTAATCTCTGGGATAATCTGAAAGAGATATTATTTAAAATAAATTGTCAGGTATCTTTAAAATTTTATCTGTTTGTTGTATTGTGTTGTGTAAATGTTGTATGATGTTTTTTTTTTGGAAGGTTTGACTATGCTGTTTGCCTATTTAAGACTGCTTGGTGGTTCAATTCTCTAAATATAAAAGATAGAAGAAATAGAATAACTGTAGATATTTGTTGGACTGGTTCATACTTTTTGGTTCTTAAAAAAATATTTGATTAAAGATAATCTTACTACTTACCCCATTTTAAGCGAGAAACATAACAAATAGAGATAAGTACCTAATATTCAAATAGATATGCGGATATTATTTAAAAAAAAAACTTACAACTGCAGTTGACAGCCATCACGAGGAAGGCGAACAAAAAGGAAATGGCGAATAGTTTTGAGAACATTTTAGACAAAATTCCAGTTCACAATGATGAATGCTACTCCCTGAACTGCCTTTTATATAGAATAGATATAAAGTAGAATTTTTGTGTAACTTATTATTGTAATCAAAAAAGTCGTTACTCACGATACGAATAATTTTCACGATAAAGAATATTATAGTCATAGGAATGTGCTGCACATGAAAGGAGCAGGTAAAAATATTTTATTTTCTGTAAATAAAACAACTAAAAATCCGTATATATTTTTATGAGTACAGTTTATTCTAGGTTTAATTATTATAGAAGTGTAATATGTCCTCTTGTAAAATTACAATATTTGATTTTACTTAATTTTACATTATTTGAGACGATCAGTGAAATATATTATGATACAGTGAGTCTGTTCAAATGAATCCAAAATTTTACAAAATTAATAATTCTTTGGAAATTTTTTAAACAGCTTTCCTCACAATATTATTTTTTATTAAAAAATATGTAAAAAACATTGATTTCGATAGTTGTCATTATTAGAAAAAAAATGTCTAAGAAAATAGTACTGTTCAGAAAAATATCATTTTATATGAAAAAGGATCAGGAACATAATAGTGCGCAGATTTTTATCGAAAGATACTATCAAAATACTAAATCTTGTTATCATATAGTTTCGAACAGACTTTATATGAAACAAGTAATAAATGAATGACACATTAAATTAATTTTGTTAATATAACAGAGCTTATGAAGGCCTATGATGAGACTTCTTCATAGATAGGTTCAGGATAGGTTCATACGCTCACACATTTTATTTTTTATCAAGTCATAAGTCCTCAAATTTCTAATTGGCATTTAGTAAAATTGACTGTTCCGATTTCAAAAGAAATAATTTATTTAGGGAAAGGAAAAAAAAATCATGATGTATTAGATTTTTTAAACTTTTTAAGTGATGTTAAACTACGTGCAACATATTAACTACGTGCACAATATTGTATTCCAGTTTCAAAAAACGCAATATTTTATTACATTGTAAATTTAGACTTAGGTGTTAAAAGGTTTACTAGTCTTTTCGGTATTTTTGCGTTTTAATTGACATCTTTCTGTACATAGGTTAGAATATTTTAAATACTGTTTGTTTAATTCTCTCGAACAAAACTTCAGCTATAAGGAAGGTTTTTTTTTCTATAGACTTAAGACGGCGTAAGTTGAATTCTCAATCGTCACGGTTGAATGCGAAATCGACCCGTTGGCGGTCCGTTAGTAGATGAGGGTAACCGTTGGGGCTTAAGGCATCATCCAGGACCTATCATGGATAACTCCACGTACCCATCTGACTCACACCTTGGTAAGGAGGAAAGTGATAAACTGCTTCTCCAAGGAATTAAAAGGTGGGTTAACGGAAGATCTTTATTGCAGAGAGTGTATACGAGAGAAATATTTAATTTGTTTTCAAAATTAGGTATCAACGAAAGTTGTTTATAAATTCAATTTATTTTGATTAAATGAATATTTTCGTAACAATCTGATTATATCCGATCAATATTATATGGTAAGAACTCAGCTAAATATAAAAATTTTGACTACGGGGATGTAAATTTTTACCATATCCTGAGATGTTGGAATGTTGTTGTGTGCAGGGTACTATCATCGCCGATTTGGTATAAAACACATATTTTCAATAATGTATTTTTTTAGCAATGTTCGGTGAAAAAACTCTAAGGTACTTTTACAAGGACTAATAGTGAAGAGAAGTGCTGTCTTGATCGTTTGAGCACATTAAAAATGTACGAGACTATCCTTATCAGCTAAATGGTCGTGGAATCTTATATTGCTTGATGTGTCAACAAAAAGAATTCGAATATAGACAAGGATCGTAATTTTAAATCTGATATTATTATTCTAATTCAATAACATTTTATGTTTTATTTTGTAACCAATATTTAGTTAATACTTTTTCTAAATCCAAACATAAGATAACATGATGAGAGTACAAGGAGGAAAGAAGAAATAAACACAAAAAATAGGTGTTATCCGTTTATTGTATTTACATTTAGCTCTTGAATAGGAGACTGATTGCTGATTGCATTTTAATATCTGAAATTTTGTTAATATTTAATTTACCAATTTAATATTTTTTCAAAATTTTCAAATAATAATTTTGAAATAATTAATTACCCATGATTACTTCTTGCATCCTGGGATGTTGAAGGATTAGCTCCACTTTCTGAATTTGCGTTATTGACAGGATTAACTGTGAAAAATGTAAAATTTTATAAGTATTTCTATTATAGTAGTTTAACTAAGACAGACATATTTATATAATGTGAATGAAAAAGTTTGTCATTTTTCTACTACAATCAAAAAAAGCAGCATTACGATTTTGTTCATAAAATTGTCATTATATTTAAATTACAAATACTCTATAGATTCACACAAAAGGAAAAGAGAAATCCTTTTATTATTTTTAAATTTTACGTCATATTACTATTTATTGAGGGCCCGCCTTCTGCTTGTATGTCTCCACGTGCATCTTGGCCAGCTCTTCCCCTTAAGCCATTGCTGGGATAAGCTGTAAGATATTGGAATGATAAAAATAGCCTAATGTAAGGCAGTTTATTTAAAAATTTGAACACACTCATTGTAAATTTTTCCCTACATAGATAAGCATCATTTAAAAAAAGCTTTTCAACTTAAGATCAAAGGAGAGGTGTCAAAAATAAATAACAATTTCATGTTTCTAAGCACCTTGTCACGACGGACTATAGTACTTTTAAATAAAAACATCTTTAAAAAATTAACTTACAATTGCAGTTGACAGCCATCACGAAGAAGGCGAACAAAAAGGAAATGGTGAATAGTTTTGAGAACATTTTAGACAAGTTTCCAGTTCACAATGACGAATGCTACTCCCTGAACTGTCTTTTATATAGAATAGATATAAAGTAGAGTTATTGTGAATTTTATTATTGTAATCAAAATTGTAGTTACTCACGTTACAAATGATAAGAATAATATTTTATTTCAATAATGTTTTTGTGTTTAAAATTATCAGAAACTTTTAAGCGATGAAAAAGTTTGCTAACTTTCTATTTTAAAATTGAATTTAAATAATGTTTTGTATAATAATCTGATTATAATAAATTTAAGTTTTATTACTTACTTGAAACTTCGATTCTGGATATCGTTGCCTATAAGCAGTTATTTTAGTATTTTTTGTAAGAAGGCACAATACTGGAAATCAGAAGTCAAAGATTTGAATCATTTTCATTTAGATAACTTTTAGCTAAGCTTGCTAATATTTACCATGTCATTCGCAAGAATTTTATAAAAAAGAACTGAAGTTTAGATTTTAAATGAATGGAAGTAGGTTTAAATGTGTGAAAAGTTTATTAAGAGGATCTAATTAATTATTTTTTCAGAAATTAAGGCTTTTTTCATTTAGTATCACATAACAGAAAAATGAGAATCTAAAGATTCAGTGTAACAAAATATTATATTTTTTTGGAAGGCTCAAAATTTTAATTTATATTTAATAATAGTGGCTGATATAATTTTAAGTTTTTTGAAGGAATAATTTGAAGTTTTTTGAAGAAAATTTTTTACGTCTAGGTCAACGTTTTTATACGTATATAATTTAGAATTTCTTTTATGATTTATGAAATTGCTATATTTTTTATCTACTAAAGATTTTTAACTAAGTTGAAAGATAGTGTTCATTAGATTGACACTTATTGATTTATAATATGCAATTGTATTTTATAATTAGACTCTGTTAGCAATAAATTAAAACAGTATGTATTTATATTTTTTCAAGTACTTTTCGAAATGAGTTATAGGATACTGTTAAGTTTCTATTTAATTATATTCGCTTTAACCTTAAGAAAATTGCGATTCAAAGTTAAATTAATGTTAAACATTTAGAATTTTTACATTTAAATTGAGCTCATTCGTATAACTGAATATATTTGAGTTACCTTTGACGATTTCTTAAAAATTTTAAAAGAAAACTAAAAACTTGAGGAGAAATAAAATACCAATCAGTGTATACACAGTTGCCTCGGGGATTATCTCATTTATCAGGAATAAATAATGACTATTATGATGTGATTTAACGAAATAATTTTTGTAGCTATTTGGTAATGTTGATAGCTATAATATCCATAATTTAGGAAATGTTATTAACGCACATTATTATGAAGAATAGGCTGTGGGTGGTTAATAATAAGATTAAAGAGCCATTTGTAAAAACTGCGAAGGATTCAAAACAAAAATACTAGAAAATAAAAAGAGGTTTGGTTTTTCGCAAACAAAAAATATATATATTTTTTAATATTTTGAAAACTATATCAAGA
Source organism: Danaus plexippus (assembly GCF_018135715.1). Taxonomy (NCBI): domain Eukaryota; kingdom Metazoa; phylum Arthropoda; class Insecta; order Lepidoptera; family Nymphalidae; genus Danaus; species Danaus plexippus. Next base: position 6,185,069 of record NC_083538.1, read on the forward strand.
ATTAATTTTAACTCAACACTTAATTTTGAAGTAACTCTTACCATATACGAAAAAAAAAAAGGAGAAATATCTTTATTTTATGGTACTCAGTAATAGAAGTACTAAATGAACTGGATATTTTTCATAATTTTTTGTCCAGGTTTTAAATAATAATGATTTTTGATAGTTTGTATTATTAATTATAGGTTGTCTTTATTTGATAGCTGGAAATAAAATCGAAGGTGGTTATCGCATTATCTCGATGACAGGCTATTAATTCACGACAGTCTTGAAGTCACCCAAATTATATATGATAAGAACTAAAGACAGATGCATTAAAATTGTTCGAAACATATGGCAAAGTCTAAGGAATGTTTTTGTTAAAGTGGTGATCCACCTTGCATCTGATTATCAAATGATAAGAGGGGATACAGGAATTATACGTGGAATTCTTGCGCACATTCCTCAAAGTTTATTGTACAGAATATCGAGAGGCCGGAAAATTTTCGCCTGTGCTCAAGGAATATAGGATTGATTTTTGCTGAGTAGTCTTCACTGATTGTTAGGCTTATTAGTCTTATCACTTGTCTCTTCACGGAGTGCAAAGCAGTGTGTGATATTTGGCAGTGCCTGCCCAAACGAGATCACACTATTACAAACATCGGACTTGTGCTTTGTTTAGACACAGAAGCTGCCCGGCGTAAAATACTGTAGTACTTTTGCAAGAACACCTAAGGCTGAGCTTTGCTGAATGAACCATTCAAAGTTAAGTCGCGAGGATACCTTATTACGAAAAAACTAGAAGTGGTCATAGTATTCCAAGGATTTGTATATTTTGAAAAAATATTGTCAACATAACCGAATTCCTCTTGGTGGTAAAAGGAGACGCTACTTTTTTGATCACAAGATTTGCGTCGTCCCGACGTCATCTTTCATCTGTGTAATCAATAACGTTCGATAAAAACAGATGCTTAACTTGTGGCAAAAATTATTTGCTAAGAGAATCTGGCCTCTTCGCAAAAAAAAAATATTTACCATACCTCTGAGTTAACCATTTTTAAACTGAGTTTACCATTGGCTCAGATTTCACATTAAATACATGAAGTAATAATAGGAAAGGAAATAAAATTTGTAGAAGGTTGATGCTTTTCATTCCTTTATTGTCTGAATTGGTTTTATGATAACACTTTAGCAAAGATAGATAAAATATAGACACATACTTTATGTCAATTACTTTAGGACGCTGTTGACTTTTACATGTGAATATTTTATATATACAATTTTGTAACTATATTTACTAGTGGTTTGCCTCAGCTTTTTGCCTGGTATAAGGATTAGAATCGGATTTTGATTCCGCGTTGTTGACAGGTTGCACTGGGGAAACAAAAAAAAAAATTATATCTTAATATTAATTCAAAAGCTGATGATATATAAGACTTTTTTTTAGTATCATATCATAATTTTACTTAGTTTATGATGGACTTGATATTTTCTATTAAATAATATAACACTTATGGATCTAAAATTAACCAACGTCTCATCTCCTTTACAAGACTAAAAACAAAAATACAAATTTAATACAAAATAGATTAGGTTTTACACGATTGAGTAAATACGGGTCACAAAAAATAAAAATAAACTTTTATTCTATTATACTTATGTTACCATATTCAGTATTGTTACATTAAATTTGATTTACTTACCATTTATAGAGCCTTGTCTAGATGGATATTGTCCTTGTCCTCTATACCCTCGCCCGTTCTGTCCCAAAACGTAATTTGCAATCTCGAAAGGATTAAAATTATTCAGATCTGTAAAAAATGTTTTTATTGATCCTTTCAATTCAATTCAATCAATAAGAGCAATCATTCTTAGTATAAATCCTTATCATAATATTTCGTAAGTTTCTTTATGACTTTTTCGTTACCTTAATAGTTATTTTTTACTTTTTTGTTCTTAAAGCCATATTTTTTTTAAATTCCAAAACCCTTCAACATCTTACTAATGCTATGGAATATATTATAAACATTAATTATGTGTACAGTCAAATACAATCTCCAATTTCTATTCCATAGAAACAGTAGATTGATAGGCCACTGCTTTTGAGCCTTTCGCCTTCAATGATAGTTTTCTTTGGTTTCTATAACCATCGTCTTTTGTTGGTTTCAAAAGTTTTATTTAAAAGTTTAACGAACAATAATAAATTTGATCTTCGAATAACCTTTTCCATTTCTGAAACATTCTTTGCTTGTGACATGACTACTATATTTTTTTATTTTTCTGCCTACTAAACCCTTGATTTATTAAACAAAATCAAATAAACGTTAAAAATAATTCATGAATATCATAATGTACAAGACGTTTATGTATAATTTTATTTTTCTTGATATACTTGTGACATTTATATATTAAATAAATTTAAATTAACAAAAGGACCTTACATGGTATTCCTCCGTCATATCCTTGTCCTTCCCCCAAAAAATTATTAATTGCGTCGAAAGGATCAAAGGGAACTAAAACAAATGTTTTATTATGTAAATATGAAAATAATCTTTTTAATTTAATAAGCGATTTAAAAGAGCCTTGTAATAATATGCTTAACATTATTAAATTAAATTTTATTTTTAATTACACTAAAACGAATATGTTGCTCTTTGTGTTTAAATATAAGTAGCAAAACTTGACTTACTGAAGGAGGCATCAGTAGACACCATGAAGAAGGTTATCAAGAAGGACGTGGTAATTATTTTGAGGTACATTTTCAAACAGGTTGCAGTATGGAATGATGATTAGTAGCTACGTGCTATTATATTTAAAAAACAATTAAAGTAATGTCTATTTTTATCATAATCATTAAAATTTGTCGTTACTCACGGATTACATTATAATAATATAAATAGGTATGTCATAAAAATGTTCTTTATTATAATTACGTTACCAAAATCCTTTGACTTTCCCCACTTATTGAAACATTTGAATTTTTTTCTGTTTTGTAGAACCTTGGAATTCGCACCATTTTTATTTTAGTGCTCTGCAGGATATTAATTATTTCATCAAGAGGTAACGACGTAGGAGTGTATCCGCAAAATTATAGTAGTCCATTATTTTGTGTTATAGACAAATTGATGTCGCCATATTGTCCACTCTAGTGAAATTCCTTTAATGAACATTTGAAAAATAAAATGTCTTTTACAAAGAAACGTGACAATTATTGAAAATGTCTTATAGCACCATTTAGCGATACAAAAAAAATATTTTCCGTCTTTTAATTTTAAAGGCAGGTTTTATTTTACTATCATATTTGTCGAATTTTAATTGGCTTGGTTATTGCTTAAAAAAAGGACATCAGTTAGGTCAAACTTGAACACTTGCTATATTGTTTTCATATAAATCTGATTTATATTTTAACATATATCCTTTCCAAAGTCTTAAAATTTTTCCGAATTTTATTTATTAACTATCAATAGTACAATTAAAGTGACACTATATATAATAAATTTTTACAGATAGAGAATTATGAAATTATTGGGCTATTATAAAATAGCAATTTTTTTTACTAAGAAATAAGGAACATCTTTCCCTTTTTTCTTCCTCAAAATTGATTATACCCTGTTGTTACCAAAATTGTGAGAGTGAATAAGTAATTAAACCTCACAATATTGTTTACAAGTGACTAACAAGTTTAGGAATCGACCAAAATTTTACCAAAGTAATTTTATTAAGTCGCTTTTTGATGATAAATTCTTCAAATATATATTATGTTTCAGGAAAAATATGTTAAATTGTTTGGGTTATTGTTTTAACAAGCATTTTTTTTTAATATCAATTCCATTAACTTTTTATTCTACACTACTTAAATGCACTTCGTTCAAGTACTCTTAGTACGAGATTACATAACAGTTTTTTAACTGTGTTCACTCATAAAACTACGTTATAATAAAAATACTACATTGGAACTATAACAAATGTGAGGAAAATGGAGCAATAGGTATAATAAAATGACATTTATCCAATTGCTAAATTTTTTGTAATACATAACATCTTGTCAAATTCAACCGAAACTAGCGAAATGATATTGAGTTTTGATACTGTAAATAAATTACTGATCTTCGGTGCAGAGCTTCATAAAGTCTCCAAAGACCCCATTTAAATATCACATGCTTAGACACTCGGAACTAACAGTATGAAAAGTCATGTCAAAAACAAAAGGAACAATTCCTTGCCATGAGGGCTATTTGAGGTAGGTATTGTATATATTATTTTAAAATATATCTACGAAAATCCTTCAAATAATTTGGTATTATTTATTAGTTTGTAAAAGATCTTAGTTTAAGATTTATGATACAAAATGGTTTATATTTCTATTTCTATATCGATACTCGATATCATATCCTATGACCCATTATCTAAATATTAAATAATAAACAATACATATAATTCATCAACTTTATTACTTTATCTTCTGAATACTTTGAAGTATTCATATAACCTGAAAAGATGTGCATATAAGTACAATTAAGAAATCAAAATAATTAAATTAACAACTTTTCTTACGATAACAAATGTGAAACATATATTTTTTAGTCTGTTAAGTGTTACTACATTTTAAACTTAGATTTAAAACATTAAAAAAGTAAATTACTTATTGGTGGTTCGCTTCTGCGTTTTGATACTCGCTTGGATTAGCATCGCTTCTTGAATTCGCGTTGTTCACTGGATTTACTATAAAAGAAAAATAATGGTCAGTCTCACTGCATAGAACAAAGCAATATATTCAGTATACAAGGTTTTTGATTGGAAAATTTTAAAATAATTTGTTCTTTAGTAATCCATTCGTATAAAAAGTGTCTATTGAATGTAGATACATAAATGTATGTAAATCATTGTGTGGCGATTAATTTAGATTTACAACTATGAACTTGATTCAAATTATGACAGTAATACCATTGATTGAGGGACCACCGCTGGACCGCACCCGTCCAAGTCCTCTGCCTCCTCTATATAAATAGTCATCGTCGTATGGATTATAACCGAAGGCTGGAACAATTTAGGTAATATTTAAAATAAAGAAATGCATGTTATGTAAATCAATTAATATTTTAATCACACAGATACAGATTTTTTTAATATGGATTTAAATTATATCTTAACGCTTGGTCTAAAACAATTATTTACAGAACTAATTTAATTTTTAAAGAATTAATTTAAATTTTGAGTTTAATTTACGTTATAGCTTTACTTACTGGCGTTAGATGCCATCACGAAGAATCCTAACAAGAAGAAAACAGCGAAAAGCTTTGAATACATTGTAGTGTAATTTTAAGTTCATACTGATGATGACTTTTTCAGCACTATTTTATATTAGCTCCAACATTGTATTAATTAAAAAAAGTCGTTACTCACGACAATATTTTATAGTTTGCAATATACCAATAATATTGATAACACCTTAATGTTAATCCATAATATTAGTTATCAATACATTAAAGTTGCATACTATTGTTTATGAAGAAAACTTGTATGCATGTATGTTAGAATATGTTTGTAGGTGGTAGAGACTAGCTGTGGTCAAGTTACTGCAGCTCGAACATGGGCTGGCTCAACTGGGGAAGTACCACCTTCTCACAGAAGATCGGCGTGAAGCAGTCTTTAATGGCTGCTGCGTTTCTTCCGATGAGTGAGAAAGCCGGTTGCGCTTTCTCTTTTCCCACTCTTTCCTACCCCTGCCCTTTTCCCTCCCTTTCCCACTTATTCCTCCCCATCTTCCCTTATATAGGGTGGCAACACATCCGCAAATCTACGTTGCGGATGTCCATGGGCGTCAGTACTACCTCCATCAGGTAGGCCGTCTGCTCGGTTGCCCCCTATAGCATAATAAAAAATGTTTTAAGTTCATCTGCCTTGGTATGACTAGAAAGAGAGACACATCGAAAAAGTTTACATTTCAGATTGGAATATAAAATCTCTTCTTCGTGAGCGTGGAGTCGATTTAATTTGCTATTGGACTACCATTATTTAGAGTTTAAATAAACCAAAAGATAAGCGGTCGATTTAATTAGGTCAATTTAACGTCAGAAAAAAAACTTGCAGAGGGAACAAAGTTAATGCTTTGCCCTAATTACTTTGGCGAATAAAAGGGAAAAAACTCGATATTGTATATAGTAAGGACAAAATAATGTTTGGGGCTTAAGACAAATTAATTGTAAATACCCTACATTAGGATTTTACGTCTATATTTTTTTTTATTAGAATCGAAATATAATCAACAAAATGGCAAAAAAAAACTGAAAGGAACATAATAAATATGAGATATATTATGCCTACATTTCAACTGTGATTATGTTTTGCTGTTCATACGTACAATATAAAGATAAATTCAATATAAATAAAAAAAAAACTTTTGTGTAATACAAAGCTCTTATTACTAATATTTTCGGTTGATGTTTTTTTTATCCCTTAGCTTTGAGCTGGTTTTAATCATATTACGGATGGATACCAAGTAAATACGGCGTGTGGTGTGTTAGTTATATGTGTCTATTGTGTGAGATGGTTTGATTTCGTTTTCTCTATTTGCTTGAACTTTCTTACTATTCTACAAGTATTTAGGCTGTTTTTTGTAGGGTAATGTAGTTTGATCGTTTGTGGCTTTTAGGTGCAGTAGTTAAGTGTTGGATAATACCATGGGATACTACTACATATACTTTATTATTATTTATATAACAATTAATTAAAATATTGCCATACCTGCAATTTTTTTATAATCGGTAACTTATGGGAAAAGTATATAACTATAAACATCCAATCATCAGGCGCAGCTTTCATAGAACATATTCAAATAAATGAGATCATTTATAATATTGATGAAAGATGTTTTCAATAAGAAGGAGAGCTTAAGCTCTCCTGAATCAGGATTCATAGATTTTCTTTTAAACATTTTATTATTGCAACAAGAATACAACGTGAAAGTAAAACAAATAACGTATAATTATCAAATTATTTAAATCGCACGCCGACTGAATACACATAAATAAATGATTTAAATTGAAAAGTAGGCTAAAATAAAATAATATATTTCTATTGATTTAAAAGTAAAAACATGTTAATTGAATGGGTGTATTTTGAATGATATTGTTATTTTCTTATCTTCTTTAACTTGGAATTTTTGGTGAAATTACTGTGGAAGAATAATATAACATAATTATTTACAAAATTATATGAATATTCATTAAAAAAATAAATTATAATGAAGTAAAATTCGCAAATAAAATTAATTAGCTCACAAAATTTTGTTAGGTGCGGTGGTAGTAAGACATTTTGTCATATGTGTGATAAATATAAAATGACCATTGAATGGGACAACTGGTTAGTTAATTATGAGTAAATTTTTAAAGATTCCAGTTTAGAATTATTTTAAAATTCATATATCGATGGCCTTAATCTGTCTTACTTTACAGCAATGACAGACGAGTCCACTCCCGAGAGGAAATCATCGAGGACATCTGCTACATCAAAAACTGGAAAGAAAATATATTTGACAATTAAAAGTTAGAAAATTGGAGTTAAAATTTTAACTTATTATAAAATTTGTATAAAAATTACAAAATGGACATAGATGTCATGGCCATCGCTAGAACGAGTACGTTTTTGATATTTGCATCGTATGTTATTCTCACTTTTAAAATATTTTTTCTCATCAATCGTTACATAGTCTATTAGCTACATATATTTTTATGCTTTGGTTGATATAAATAATTCTATCATTAAAGTTTGCTATAAACATGTATTACGTCCTCCTTATCAAATACTGACAATTTGTAATATTGATATGATTGTCACTATAATGTTATACATAAATATGTTAAAAAATATTGAAGAAATATAGAAACTAAATTTTATTATACGAAGACTTTAGTAAATTTTCTAAAGATGCTTACAATTGGCGTTAGTTGTTAGTAAGAAAGAGACTAATAAAAAGACGATGGTGTACTTTTTAGAAAACATTTTGTTGAAATTAATAAGGGAGACACTACTGATTGGCACTTATTCTTTGTTTTGTACGTTTTATTTCAGAATTAACACATGGTTATTAAATATACATATATATTTAGACTAACATATGAAATTACTGGTAATATAAAAGTAATGTTGTCATTAAGACATTGGACAGTAATTTTATTATTTCCATTTTACCCTCAGTTTTGACAGTAAAATAAAAGAAAATTTGCAAAAACAGAACTGCAACATTTATTTCAAATAATTTAAAACTAATAAAAACAATTAAAGCCAAACAGGATATAAAATATAAAAAAATATATTATTTGTTTTTTTGTAATAATGATAATTTACTTCAAGATACATTTAAAACATAGTGTTCACATTCAGGTTATATGATTATTAAATCTAAGAAATGTAAATGCGATTCGTGTAAGGTTCTTTAAAAGTATTAGCGTCATCATTGAGACCCACACTTTCTTTTGAAACATAAAAATTTTAAACCAACACCTCAGTACAATTTCTTATCTATTTTGTGAAAGTTATAATCTTCTTATATAATTTCATTTGTTTCGGAAATATGCAATGGTTATAAAAAATATTTGGAAAAAGGAATATTTCCTAGGAGTAATAACCATCGTTAATAACAATGACCTAATTCATTGTTATCTATAATATATAACACAGTTTATTTGAATTTTCAGTAAGATGGCTATTTTATGAATTTCCGCAATGACTCACGCCAAAATCAACAACTTTTCAATAAAAAATGATATGGTTGTTCTCCTTGACTCGTTAAAAGGTTGGCGACTAACTTAAGAAAATTAAGTTTCTAACACGCTCAATTTTATATAATAAATTAATTATAGACTAAAAATAAGAAAGCCGTAAAAATTATTGTGGTCACTTCATTTCTATAATTATTTTTGTGTCTGTATTATAAAAATAAATATTACTACTACTATAGGTATAAATAATTACATAATATAATTGGAGTAAAACTTTTCAAAATAAAATCAACAGCGTCTGAAAACGAATTGTTTTTGATAAAAATATATGCTATTTACATTGCATTTTTTAAATTTAATTACAATAATAGACTTACAAGAAAAAAAAGTTATTTGTGAATTGATTCAGTGTTTTGATAGGAAAAAAGGATTGGATTTGCTTCTTGAAACCTCGATGTTAACAGGATTTACTGTGGAAGATATAGCGAAGGGGATTATTTTTCTTTAATATATAGAAGAAATAATAAAATGTTTGATTGATTATTTCAGTAATTGCTATACATGTGCTATAAAGAAACTAATGTACTAGATTATTCTGTCATAAATAGTATTATGGATCAAAAGCGTAAGGTGTAAAAAGTACCTTTTCAATGCAATTGTATATAGTTATGAAAGCAGTTTCTTACATCGTAATTAAATGAACCCTTATTTTTACGAAATTCTGACATATAATGAAGTTTGGCTATGAGACGAAACCTCTTAGGATTCAATGGATTCACCGTGCGGGTGCCGGGTTGCCAGGTAGAGGAGCTTCAACGGTGCCTGGGACTAGCGACCGAAGTGTCGGTTTTAGGGGCCCCTATCTAACGCGCGTTTAACGCTCACCTGCAACGTCCAAGCTCTCTTTCCACCTAACCAAATTTGAAAAGACCCTATTAGGGCTGCTTTCAAAGTACATTCCAAAAATGAATTGATATTAGTTCTGGACAGGGCCAAGTCCTTTAGTAGGTTGTAGAGAGATTTAGCCACTTCTACCGCGTAGAAATCCACGACGAACCTATTCCTAGTTAGTTCGTGAGTGAAGCCGGTTTAAAGATAGAGTAAGGCTTGACGTTTGATTTTACAGCCCATTTGCGTTCTTTCACAGCACCTACTGATCGCTCGTTTGTGGTTATTTCCCTTCGAGTTCTGGCTACCGAAAGACTAACCGCTTCGCGTATGATTTCCAGAACAATATCGTGACGACGCGAGTATTGATCACTATCCAGGAGTAACTAGCATCCCACCAGCAAATTCTTAGCAGTTCCAACTATAGTCAGTTTTTTCGGTACCTTTACCACATCTTACTCATATAATGGTTTTTTTTTAAAATGTAAATTAAACTGCAACGGAATATGCATTGGAAATTTAAAAATTTTTTGATATAAATATATGTAATTATCTATTCTTTTGCAACTGAAACAGTATTTGCTTTAGCCTTTTATCGTATAAGATATAATGGGTAGTTGTTGAAATGTGAAACCAATTTACTAAATAAAGTCTTGTTGTATATAGCATTATTGTCTTTGTTACATATCTTCAATAAATTAATGCTAAATAAAACCAAAATTACTTGCGAAAGTTTGAAAAAGATGTCACATAGAAAATCTTAGGCCAATAAATAAATGTATATCTAATAAAACTTTTTACATCCCATATGAAAATGTCTAATAAAAAGCAAGGCCAAGATGTTTAATTTGGGTCAATGTCTTTACAATGAATCAACTTATAATAATATTCTAGGAAAATATAATTTATCAGATTACAGCAAATAAATCTCCTCATTAGTTGTTAAGCTTTTTTTATCACAAAATCACTTTGAACATACATATAAAGACGTACGAGTATGTACGTCAAAAGTCTCGATACGGTAAAAATATGAATAAAAAAACCAAATTTTTTCGACTTATTAGTAGAACTTAATCATTTATTACTTTTTGTTTGGAACAGATATTGTAAATAAAACGACATTTTTACATGCTTGCTAATATATATTTTGATAAAAAGTCTCAAAACTTTATGATTTATATATCAGAGTCCATAGACATTGCGGAGGTTGTAAATAGGAACGAGAACTGCCACTTGTTATTATGCTAGCCTGGAAAATGAAACATACGTGTAAAACAGTGATCGCTTAACGTTAGTAATTAATATACTTAAGTAAATGAAAAATTCTTACTTCTAGGATGACAAGGACAAAGGCGAGGCCTAGAGCGGTATTCTGAATTTTTAACGTGATGACGTTCTCGTACTAAAACAAAAATATTTGTAGTAAGTAAGGACATCAATTAAATGTAAAAAAACGTGCTACTATAATTTACATAACAACAAAAAAATACTTTGCAATGTATTAGCAATTGTAAAATAATGTAATTTATCAACTTACCGTTTTCTTCAATTTCTCTAACTTTAATTTCGGGAATATAAACATATCGATCCCTTCTTCCTTTCCTTGCATGAGGAAGTCTATATATAATAACTGGCTTACATTCTTTGGGACTCGAATTGTTTGGATTTGTTTCGTCTGTCGAAACTCCAGATGAGCCAGCGGTATTATACGGGGATCCAGATTTATCTTCTTTATTTCTTGATAATTCTGAAGAATTTGATGGTTTGGGAGATTCCGAACTAGAATTTCCAGGTTGTTCAATAGACGGGTTTGATTCACTAGGAGATTTGCCAGGTTGTTCTGATGGGTTGGAGCCACTAGGAGATTTGCCAGGCTGTTCTGATGGGTTTGATCCACTAGGAGACTTGCCAGGTTTTTCATAAGATGGGTTTGAGCCACTAGGAGAGTTGCCAGGTGGTTCTCCGGATGGGTTTGATCCACTAGGAGAGTTGCCAGGTGGTTCACCGGATGGGTTTGTTCCACTAGGAGATTTGCCAGGCTGTTCTGACGGGTTGGAGCCATTGGGAGACTTGCCAGGTTGTTCACTAGATGGGTTTGATCCACTAGGAGACTTGCCTGGTTGTTCTCCTGATGGTTTGGATCCGCTAGGAGATTTGCCAGGTTGTTCACTGGATGGGTTTGATCCACTAGGAGACTTGCCTGGCTGTTCTCCTGATGGATTGGATCCGCTAGGAGATTTGCCTGGTTGTTCACTAGATGGGTTTGATCCACTAGGAGACTTGCCTGGTTGTTCTGCTGATGGATTGGATCCGCTAGGAGATTTGCCCGGTTGTTCTGATGGGCTTGATCCACTAGGAGATTTGCCAGGTTGTTCTGATGGGTTTGATCCACTAGGAGACTTGCCAGGTTGTTCTGATGGGTTGGAACCACTGGGAGGCTTGCCTGGTTGTTCTGCTGATGGATTGGATCCGCTAGGAGATTTGCCAGGTTGTTCACTAGATGGGTTTGATCCACTAGGAGACTTGCCAGGTTGTTCACTGGATGGGTTAGATTCACTAGGAGATTTGCCAGGTTGTTCTGTTGGGTTTGATCCACTAGGTGATTTGCCAGGTTGTTCTGATGGGTTTGATCCACTAGGAGATTTGCCAGGTTGTTCTGACGGGTTGGAGCCATTGGGAGACTTGCCAGGTTGTTCGCTTGATGGGTTTGATCCACTAGGAGATTTGCCAGGTTGTTCTGATGGGTTAGAACCACTGGGAGGCTTGCCTGGTTGTTCTGCTGATGGATTGGATCCGCTAGGAGATTTGCCAGGTTGTTCACTAGATGGGTTTGATCCACTAGGAGACTTGCCAGGTTGTTCACTGGATGGGTTTGATCCACTAGGAGACTTGCCAGGTTGTTCACTAGATGGGTTTGAGCCACTGGGTGACTTGCCAGGTTGTTCACTAGATGGGTTTGATCCACTAGGAGATTTGCCAGGTTGTTCTGATGGGTTGGAACCACTGGGAGACTTGCCTGGTTGTTCTCCTGATGGATTTGATCCGCTAGGAGATTTGCCAGGTTGTTCACTAGATGGGTTTGATCCACTAGGAGACTTGCCAGGTTGTTCACTGGATGGGTTTGATCCACTAGGAGATTTGCCAGGTTGTTCACTGGATGGATTTGAGCCACTGGGTGACTTGCCAGGTTGTTCACTAGATGGGTTTGATCCACTAGGAGATTTGCCAGGTTGTTCTGATGGGTTGGAACCACTGGGAGGCTTGCCTGGTTGTTCTGCTGATGGATTGGATCCACTAGGAGACTTGCCAGGTTGTTCACTGGATGGGTTTGATCCACTAGGAGATTTGCCAGGTTGTTCACTGGATGGGTTTGATCCACTAGGAGATTTGCCAGGTTGTTCTGACGGGTTGGAGCCATTGGGAGACTTGCCAGGTTGTTCGCTTGATGGGTTTGATCCACTAGGGGACTTGCCAGGTTGTTCGCTGGATGGGTTTGATCCACTAGGGGACTTGCCAGGTTGTTCACTAGATGGGTTTGATCCACTAGGAGACTTGCCAGGTTGTTCACTGGATGGGTTTGATCCACTAGGAGATTTGCCAGGTTGTTCACTGGATGGGTTTGATCCACTAGGAGACTTGCCAGGCTGTTCGCTCGATGAGTTTGATCCACTAGGAGAGTTGCCAGGTTGTTCACTGGATGGATTTGAGCCACTGGGTGACTTGCCAGGTTGTTCACTAGATGGGTTTGATCCACTAGGAGATTTGCCAGGTTGTTCTAATGGGTTGGAACCACTGGGAGGCTTGCCTGGTTGTTCTGCTGATGGATTGGATCCGCTAGGAGATTTGCCAGGTTGTTCACTAGATGGGTTTGATCCACTAGGAGACTTGCCAGGTTGTTCACTGGATGGGTTTGATCCACTAGGAGACTTGCCAGGTTGTTCACTAGATGGGTTTGAGCCACTGGGTGACTTGCCAGGTTGTTCACTAGATGGGTTTGATACACTAGGAGATTTGCCAGGTTGTTCTGATGGGTTGGAACCACTGGGAGGCTTGCCTGGTTGTTCTGCTGATGGATTGGATCCACTAGGAGACTTGCCAGGTTGTTCACTGGATGGGTTTGATCCACTAGGAGATTTGCCAGGTTGTTCACTGGATGGGTTTGATCCACTAGGAGATTTGCCAGGTTGTTCTGACGGGTTGGAGCCATTGGGAGACTTGCCAGGTTGTTCGCTTGATGGGTTTGATCCACTAGGGGACTTGCCAGGTTGTTCGCTGGATGGGTTTGATCCACTAGGGGACTTGCCAGGTTGTTCACTAGATGGGTTTGATCCACTAGGAGACTTGCCAGGTTGTTCACTGGATGGGTTTGATCCACTAGGAGATTTGCCAGGTTGTTCACTGGATGGGTTTGATCCACTAGGAGACTTGCCAGGCTGTTCGCTCGATGAGTTTGATCCACTAGGAGAGTTGCCAGGTTGTTCACTGGATGGATTTGAGCCACTGGGTGACTTGCCAGGTTGTTCACTAGATGGGTTTGATCCACTAGGAGATTTGCCAGGTTGTTCTGATGGGTTGGAACCACTGGGAGGCTTGCCTGGTTGTTCTGCTGATGGATTGGATCCGCTAGGAGATTTGCCAGGTTGTTCACTAGATGGGTTTGATCCACTAGGAGACTTGCCAGGTTGTTCACTGGATGGGTTTGATCCACTAGGAGACTTGCCAGGTTGTTCACTAGATGGGTTTGAGCCACTGGGTGACTTGCCAGGTTGTTCACTAGATGGGTTTGATCCACTAGGAGATTTGCCAGGTTGTTCTGATGGGTTGGAACCACTGGGAGACTTGCCTGGTTGTTCTCCTGATGGATTGGATCCGCTAGGAGATTTGCCAGGTTGTTCACTAGATGGGTTTGATCCACTAGGAGACTTGCCAGGTTGTTCACTGGATGGGTTTGATCCACTAGGAGATTTGCCAGGTTGTTCACTGGATGGGTTTGATCCACTAGGAGACTTGCCAGGTTGTTCACTGGATGGGTTTGATCCACTAGGAGATTTGCCCGGTTGTTCTGATGGGCTTGATCCACTAGGAGATTTGCCAGGTTGTTCTGATGGGTTTGATCCACTAGGAGACTTGCCAGGTTGCTCACTCGATGGGTTTGATTCACTAGGAGATTTGCCAGGTTTTTCTGATGGGTTGGAGCCATTGGGAGACTTGCCAGGTTGTTCGCTTGATGGGTTTGATCCACTAGGGGACTTGCCTGGTTGTTCTCCTGATGGATTGGAACCGCTAGGAGATTTGCCAGGTTGTTCACTGGATGGGTTTGATCCACTAGGAGATTTGCCAGGTTGTTCACTAGATGGGTTTGAGCCACTGGGTGACTTGCCAGGTTGTTCACTAGATGGGTTTGATCCTCCTGGTGACTGGCCTGGTTGTTCGCCTGAAGGATTGGATCCTCCCGGAGACCCTGTATTAGAATTTCCAGCTTGTCCACTGGATGGTTTAGAACCACCAGGAGATGGTGAACTTGAATTACCAGACGTTTCACTAGATGGGTTGGAGCTGCCAGGAGATCCAGCGTTTGGACTGGAAGGTAATCCCTCTTTATCTTTCGTCACTCCCGGTGACGATTCCGAGTTTTCTGATTTTCCAGGAGAGTTCGAGGGACTTGAATTTTTCTTTATACCGCAATTCCTTCGTTTGTTGTTTGATCTTGCTGTTAATTTTTTTGATAATATTACACAATTATCGTTGCTATATAAAGTTCATATTGTTTAATAGTCAGATTATAGTTGAACTTACCTTTTGCATTCGTATTAGCTTCACTTGATCCTGAGCCTCTGTTTTTAGCTTAAAATAATATAAGAAGTCACATAAAATGTGATTCAGAATTTCTAATACATATATGTATTATATATTTTGAAGCTTACTATTTATAACTTAACTTAAATGTTGTATTAGTTATGCGTGGTATACATATATTGTTTAAATTTGAAATGTTTAATAAATTTTTAAAACATGTACATATTTATAATTATAAATGATAATGAAATAGTATCTATTAAATAAAAGTATATCAATTGTATTATATGTAATGGCTTTATCCATTTCAGAGCAAATAAAATAGTTATGAACATTTGTACCTTTAGCATTTCCTTTTGCCTTACTTGATCCTTTGCCATTGTTGTTCGCTGTAAATAAAAATTGAGAAATTATTATATGTATTCACTATTGAATAAATTTTATTAATAATTCAAAGGTAAACCTTCAGAATTTGAGTCTGCTGTACTTGATCCATCGCCAGAATTATCCGCTGTGTTATATATAATTAATGTCATTAGCAATAAAAATTAAAATTTTAAAATAAACTGAATGATTTTATTTAGCGTAACTTACAAAGAGCATTGCTTTCAGCCTCGCTTGTTCCCTCGCATTCGTTATTCGCTGTTATAAAATAATAATTGCATAATCTCTTTTAAAATATTTTTTTTATTTATAATAAAATTTAAATTTTGAAATTAAATTTAACACTGACCTTCAGAATTTCCATAAGCCTCACTAGATCCGCTACCACTATTTTCATCTACGAATATAATAAATAATCATTATTTTTTATTTATTTGATCTTGAAATGATTATAAAGTAATTAATTTATTATCAATTATAGCACTCTAGGAGCCTGACCTGGTGGTTCGTTCGTTCGTTCGTAGTGGGTTCGAGCCACTAAGAGACTTACCAGGTTGCTCAGCCGACGGGTTTGATTCACTAGGAGAATTGCCAGGTTGTTTTGATGGGTTTGATCCACTAGGAGATTTGCCAGGTTGTTCACTGGATGGGTTTGATTCACTAGGAGATTTGCCAGGTTGTTCTGTTGGGTTTGATCCACTAGGAGATTTGCCAGGTTGTTCTGACGGGTTGGAGCCATTGGGAGACTTGCCAGGTTGTTCGCTTGATGGGTTTGATCCACTAGGGGACTTGAAAGGTTGTTCGCTGGATGGGTTCGAGCCACTGGGTGACTTGCCTGGTTGTTCACTTGATGGGTTTGATCCACTAGGGGACTTGCCAGTTTGTTCACTAGATGGGTTTGATCCACTAGGAGACTTGCCAGGTTGTTCACTGGATGGGTTTGATCCACTAGGAGATTTGCCAGGTTGTTCACTAGATGGGTTTGATCCACTAGGAGATTTGCCTGGTTGTTCTTCTGATGGGTTTGATCCACTAGGAGACTTGCCAGGTTGTTCTTCTGATGGGTTTGATCCACTAGGAGACTTGCCAGGTTGCTCACTCGATGGGTTTGATCCACTAGGAGATTTGCCAGGTTGTTCTGATGGGTTGGAGCCATTGGGAGACTTGCCAGGTTGTTCGCTTGATGGGTTTGATCCACTGGGTGACTTGCCAGGTTGTTCACTAGATGGGTTTGATCCATTAGGAGACTTGCCTGGTTGTTCCCCTGATGGATTGGATCCGCTAGGAGATTTGCCAGGTTGTTCACTGGATGGGTTTGATTCACTAGGAGATTTGCCAGGTTGTTCTGTTGGGTTTGATCCACTAGGAGATTTGCCAGGTTGTTCTGACGGGTTGGAGCCATTGGGAGACTTGCCAGGTTGTTCGCTTGATGGGTTTGATCCACTAGGGGACTTACCAGGTTGTTCGCTGGATGGGTTCGAGCCACTGGGTGACTTGCCTGGTTGTTCACTTGATGGGTTTGATCCACTAGGGGACTTGCCAGGTTGTTCACTAGATGGGTTTGATCCACTAGGAGACTTGCCCGGCTGTTCTCCTGATGGATTGGATCCGCTAGGAGATTTGCCAGGTTGTTCACTAGATGGGTTTGATCCACTAGGGGACTTGCCAGGTTGTTCGCTTGATGGGTTCGAGCCACTGGGTGACTTGCCAGGTTGTTCACTGGATGGGTTTGATCCACTAGGAGACTTGCCAGGTTGCTCACCCGATGGGTTTGATTCACTAGGAGATTTGCCAGGTTGTTCTGACGGGTTGGAGCCATTGGGAGACTTGCCAGGTTGTTCGCTTGATGGGTTTGATCCATTAGGAGACTCGCCTGGTTGTTCCCCTGATGGATTGGATCCGCTAGGAGATTTGCCAGGTTGTTCACTGGATGGGTTTGATTCACTAGGAGATTTGCCAGGTTGTTCTTTTGGGTTTGATCCACTAGGAGATTTGCCAGGTTGTTCTGACGGGTTGGAGCCATTGGGAGACTTGCCAGGTTGTTCGCTTGATGGGTTTGATCCACTCGGGGACTTGCCAGGTTGTTCGCTGGATGGGTTCGAGCCACTGGGTGACTTGCCTGGTTGTTCACTTGATGGGTTTGATCCACTAGGGGACTTGCCAGGTTGTTCACTAGATGGGCTTGATCCACTAGGGGACTTGCCAGGTTGTTCGCTTGATGGGTTCGAGCCACTGGGTGACTTGCCAGGTTGTTCACTGGATGGGTTTGATCCACTAGGAGACTTGCCAGGTTGCTCACCCGATGGGTTTGATTCACTAGGAGATTTGCCAGGTTGTTCTGACGGGTTGGAGCCATTGGGAGACTTGCCAGGTTGTTCGCTTGATGGGTTTGATCCATTAGGAGACTCGCCTGGTTGTTCCCCTGATGGATTGGATCCGCTAGGAGATTTGCCAGGTTGTTCACTGGATGGGTTTGATTCACTAGGAGATTTGCCAGGTTGTTCTTTTGGGTTTGATCCACTAGGAGATTTGCCAGGTTGTTCTGACGGGTTGGAGCCATTGGGAGACTTGCCAGGTTGTTCGCTTGATGGGTTTGATCCACTAGGGGACTTGCCAGGTTGTTCGCTGGATGGGTTCGAGCCACTGGGTGACTTGCCTGGTTGTTCACTTGATGGGTTTGATCCACTAGGGGACTTGCCAGGTTGTTCACTAGATGGGTTTGATCCACTAGGGGACTTGCCAGGTTGTTCGCTTGATGGGTTCGAGCCACTGGGTGACTTGCCAGGTTGTTCACTGGATGGGTTTGATCCACTAGGAGACTTGCCAGGTTGCTCACCCGATGGGTTTGATTCACTAGGAGATTTGCCAGGTTGTTCTGACGGGTTGGAGCCATTGGGAGACTTGCCAGGTTGTTCGCTTGATGGGTTTGATCCACTAGGGGACATGCCAGGTTGCTCAGCCGACGGGTTTGATCCACTAGGGGACTTGCCAGGTTGTTCGCTGGATGGGTTCGAGCCACTGGGTGACTTGCCTGGTTGTTCACTTGATGGGTTTGATCCACTAGGGGACTTGCCAGGTTGTTCACTAGATGGGTTTGATCCACTAGGGGACTTGCCAGGTAGTTCGCTGGATGGGTTCGAGCCACTGGGTGACTTGCCTGGTTGTTCATTTGATGGGTTTGATCCACTAGGGGACTTGCCAGGTTGTTCACTAGATGGGTTTGATCCACTAGGAGACTTGCCTGGTTGTTCTCCTGATGGATTGGATCCGCTAGGAGACTTGCCAGGTTGCTCACCCGACGGGTTCGATTCACTAGGAGATTTACCAGGTTGTTCTGATGGGTTGGAGCCATTGGGAGACTTGCCAGGTTGTTCGCTTGATGGGTTTGATCCACTAGGGGACTTGCCTGGTTGTTCTCCTGATGGA
This sequence comes from Danaus plexippus, assembly GCF_018135715.1. Classification (NCBI taxonomy): domain Eukaryota; kingdom Metazoa; phylum Arthropoda; class Insecta; order Lepidoptera; family Nymphalidae; genus Danaus; species Danaus plexippus. The sequence continues at coordinate 6,204,262 of NC_083538.1, forward strand.
TTGGAACCGCTAGGAGATTTGCCAGGTTGTTCACTGGATGGGTTTGATCCACTAGGAGACTTGCCAGGCTGTTCGCTCGATGAGTTTGATCCACTAGGAGGTTTGCCAGGTTGTTCACTAGATGGGTTTGATCCACTGGGTGACTTGCCAGGTTGTTCACTAGATGGGTTTGATCCACTAGGAGACTTGCCAGGTTGCTCACCCGATGGGTTTGAGTCACTAGGAGATTTGCCAGATTGTTCTGATGGTTTTGATCCACTAGGAGATTTGCCAGGTTGTTCGCTTGATGAGTTTGATCCACTAGGAGACTTGCCAGGTTGCTCACTCGATGGGTTTGATTCACTAGGAGACTTGCCAGGTTGTTCACTGGATGGGTTTGATCCACTAGGAGACTTTCCAGGTTGTTCACTGGATGGGTTTGATCCACTAGGAGACTTGCCAGGTTGTTCACTAGATGGGTTTGATCCACTAGGAGACTTGCCAGGTTGTTCACTGGATGGGTTTGATCCACTAGGAGATTTGCCAGGTTGTTCACTGGATGGGTTTGATCCACTAGGAGACTTGCCAGGTTGTTCACTGGATGGGTTTGATCCACTAGGAGATTTGCCAGGTTGTTCTGATGGGTTTGATCCACTAGGAGATTTGCCCGGTTGTTCTGATGGGCTTGATCCACTAGGAGATTTGCCAGGTTGTTCTGATGGATTTGATCCACTAGGAGACTTGCCAGGTTGCTCTCTCGATGGGTTTGATTCACTAGGAGATTTGCCAGGTTTTTCTGATGGGTTGGAGCCATTGGGAGACTTGCCAGGTTGTTCGCTTGATGGGTTTGATCCACTAGGGGACTTGCCTGGTTGTTCTCCTGATGAATTGGAACCGCTAGGAGATTTGCCAGGTTGTTCACTGGATGGGTTTGATCCACTAGGAGATTTGCCAGGTTGTTCACTAGATGGGTTTGAGCCACTGGGTGACTTGCCAGGTTGTTCACTAGATGGGTTTGATCCTCCTGGTGACTGGCCTGGTTGTTCGCCTGAAGGATTGGATCCTCCCGGAGACCCTGTACTAGAATTTCCAGCTTGTCCACTGGATGGTTTAGAACCACCAGGAGATGGTGAACTTGAATTACCAGACGTTTCACTAGATGGGTTGGAGCTGCCAGGAGATCCAGCGTTTGGACTGGAAGGTAATCCCTCTTTATCTTTCGTCACTCCCGGTGACGATTCCGAGTTTTCTGATTTTCCAGGAGAGTTCGAGGGACTTGAATTTTTCTTTATACCGCAATTCCTTCGTTTGTTGTTTGATCTTGCTGTTAATTTTTTTGATAATATTACACAATTATCGTTGCTATATAAAGTTCATATTGTTTAATAGTCAGATTATAGTTGAACTTACCTTTTGCATTCGTATTAGCTTCACTTGATCCTGAGCCTCTGTTTTTAGCTTAAAATAATATAAGAAGTCACATAAAATGTGATTCAGAATTTCTAATACATATATGTATTATATATTTTGAAGCTTACTATTTATAACTTAACTTAAATGTTTTATTGGTTATGCGTGGTATACATATATTGTTTAAATTTGAAATGTTTAATAAATTTTTAAAACATGTGCATATTTATTATTATAAATGATAATGAAATAGTGTCTATTAAATAAAAGTATATCAATTGTATTATATGTAATGGCTTTATCCATTTCAGAGCAAATAAAATAGTTATGAACTTTTTTACCTTTAGCATTTCCTTTTGCCTTACTTGATCCTCTGCCATTGTTGTTCGCTGTCAGTAAAAATTGAGAAATTGTTTAATATATTTCACTATGGAATAAATTTTATTAATTGTTCAAAAGTAAACCTTCAGCATTTGAGTCTGCTGCACTTGATCCATCGCCAGAATTATCCGCTGTTTTAAATGAAATTAATATCATCAGCAATAAAAATTAAAAATTAAAAAAAACTTATTGATTTCATTTAGAGTAAGTCTTACATAGAGCATTGCTGTCAGCTTCACTGGTTCCTTCGCATTCGTTATTCGCTGTAATAAAATAAAATTATAAAGTCTTTCTTAAAATTGTGGTATAAAATTTTACTTTTGAAATTAAACTTAACACTGACCTTCAGAATTTCCATAAGCTTCACTGGATCCGCTACCTCTATTTTCAGCTATAAATATATATAAATTAACATATTTTTTTATTTATGCGGTTTTGAATAGAGGCTTAGAAAAGTACTTAATATAATGTAAATCATACCTATGGTATTTGAATCCGATTTACTTGAACCGGACCCTGTGTTGTTTGCTATAAAATTTATTTATTGTATAATTAAACAAATGTATAGAAATAACAAACAAAAAATAATCTCATAGTATGATTTTGTTAGCTGGCTGTACCTTCAGAGTTGGTTTCTGCTTCACTCGATCCTCTGCCTTTGTTGTTCGCTGTAAATTCAATGTCTATTAATACTTTAAAGGGAACAATTTGAGATAAAGTACACGTAAAAGAGAGTTTGATAAATACCTTCAGTATTACCAACAGCTTCGCTTGATCCTCCTCCTTTGTTATTGGCTGTAATTATACGTAACGGTATAAAAATAGCATGATTGTTTAAAGTGTAAGTATAGTTGAAATATTTATTTTGAATTAACGAATAAAAAGAAACAATCATAAATTATCATTTTTTAAATTGAGAATTAAATACCTTCGACATCTCCGCTAGCTTCACTAGAACCAACGCCACTGTTTTTGGCTGTGAAACGGTAAAACGTGTGAAAAACAATTCAAAATAGATTTTTTAAATTTGAAACTTATTTGGGTGTAAATAATTAATTAATCACCTTTAACATTTGAATCTGCCATGCTTGAACCCTTGCCACTGTTGTCCGCTATTAATAACAATTTAAAATAAGTTGATATTGTTATATTTTAGAGTCGTAAATATATATACATATATATATATATAAAAATTAGAAAGTCTTACCATCAACGATATTATCGGCTTCACTCGTTCCGCTTCCTTTGTTATCCGCTGTATTTGCATTAAAAATTATATTAATATTGACAAATTAGGTACTCTGTAAGAGTCTAAGATATATCTTAAGACCAACCTTCGGAATTTCCAACAGCTTTACTAGAACCTCTTCCGCTGTTTGTAGCTGTAAAAATAAGCACCTCATATTAGATCTCGGAAATTACATTTAAATGCTCCGATTTTTATTTCAGTACGAACCTTCGACGTCTGAGTTTGCTATGCTGGAGCCTGAACCTTCGTTTTTAGCTGTCAATTAGAAGGATATTTAAGTATAAATAATTAATAAAAATAAATAATTACCAAAAATTTACAAAATACCTTTAGCATTACTGTCTGCTTCAGTGTTTCCTTTGCCTTTATTATCAGCTGCAAACAGAAGATTTAAAGTATTACCACTATTTGGGAACGAACATAATACCTAGAAACGTTTTAACATTTCTACCTATTAACTTTAAAATTAAGCAAAAATATAATTACTGCTTAATTCAGGCCAAATTATTCAATGCGTCTCTCCGCTAAAAATTATATTAACAACATTTAATTTATGGTAACAATATATGAGATAAAAAGATGCAGTTAAACTTTTGCGAGTACGTATTTAAATAAAATTATTAAATGGTAAAAATTTTTTTAAGCTTCCTTATATAATCGTAACAATTATTGCGCACGATAAGAATTAATAAAGAGAAAGAGATTAGAATAATATAAATACATTTGTTGAAATGTAAAGCCCTTAATATTGTATGTCCTAGGAGATATCTATATCTTTATAATGGGGACCTAAGCCAGTAGATTTTATTTGCTAATATTATTACTTCCCATATAAATAAAGTTGTCAAGAGTTACTGATTTCTAGGTCAGGGCAAATAAGGGAAATTCTGTGGTCAATCAATAAATTCTATATTGTGTATGATTCGGGTACCTCATTCTATTAACTAAAATAACATTTGAGTATAACAATAAGAATAAATGTGACTGTTAATTTTTTTTATTGTTTCGCAGACTCAAACCAGCTGTTCAAATTCTATTTTATTATTTTAATGATAGGAACTGGCTCAGTCAACTTACCATCTGCATTCGAATCAGCTTGACTTAATCCACTGCCACTGTTATCAGCTACAAAATTTTAATGAGCGTTATTAAACGGTATAAATTTCTGTCATTTTTTTGCTTTCCATTAAACAAATATATTACTGCTTAAAAAGGCCACAAGTAAGCTTCAACTGATAACAACTTATTATAGACTTAAAATATTAAAAAAGTATTCTAAAGAATGAAGTGTAAGGTCCAAATTTTTTTTAAAATCCGATTTACCGTTTGCAGTTGCATCTGCTTCACTTGGTCCAGAATCGTTTTCATCTTCGGCTAAAATAAAAATATAGGAATAGAGTTATACTTTTTTAACTTCATTGAAATTACGTTATTGATAGAAAAGAAGATTAAATGTTATGGTATATTTTGTGAGGATTAACTAAAATATCCTCCTTTAAAATTTTTGCTAAGTAATTACTTCGGGGAAATGAATGAGTGCAGATTTCTTATATGACCTCAAAAACAAACATAAATGAAATAGAAAAAACATGCTTACATTCAGCGTTAGCGGTTGCCGCACTCTTGCCTCCGCCATGACTTATCGCTTAAATTTATAAATTGATTAACACGACACAAAAAAAAACAACAAATATTATTATATAAGCATAATGTGGATATAGTTTTAACTAGATCTTATGCAATTTGGTATTTTTCATACTTAATTTGCAAAAGATCTCGCTTAAATAAATGGTTCATTTAAATCACTAATATAGTATTATTATAGTATTTGAAACAAAAATAAATTTGTTGATCCAAAAACAAAAACAATGTTAAATAATTATTAAAGGTAAATATATAAGGTAACTTAAACGAGGGCATCTTACCACGAGCATTTGCTTTGGCCACAGAACCTTGGTCAGATTCCGGTCCTGCATTGATTGAAGAAGAAAGAAATTTTAAATAGAAATTATATAAATATTGTTATACATGAATATAAAATATCGAAATCACAACCGTTTTATTACTTACTGGATTCTACAGCTATCAGGCCAAAGGGCCCCACTAGTAATAAAAGTACTACTAGATGCTTTGTACCCATTATTGTTGGGCCCAAAGTACTGCCGTGTCTTCAAAGTGTTCAAGTATTTATATGGGGAAAGGTCGTAAAAAATTGATAAAAGTTTATTTAAAAATCGTGATAGATATGTAATGAAATCGATAAATAACACAACTATTGTCTCATCGTGATTCCTTTCTTGATAATTTAATTTTATGTACACTTAATAATTTTATTATTCAAATGTTATATAACCCATACTAAAGAAAGAAAACATAAATTTTAAAACCAAAAAAATATGATATATGATATTCAAAATAATTTTGGCCTTTAACTTTACCCAATGTGAATTGGGTAAAACATAATTTGACGCTGGAACATGAACATCTTGTAGTTATGGCTTCAGTATGGAATAGGTTCAATAAAGTTATTGAACAGCCCTCAATTTTGCTGGCGCATTCAAACGCATTTTTGTAATTTATGTGGTGCTTTCTTTGAGGTATTCCTTTTTCACAAGCTCTTATTTAACTTGCCATGTAAGTAGTGTGTTATTGTTAAATCTTGCAACCCTATTGTGAAACAGATATGAATACAAATATAGTTTGCGCGGTAAATTTACTATATTATATAACTTGATGTGATTGATTTAAACTCTCAAATTGTTCAAACTAAGTAAATACGAGTATCTAAATCTCGAGACAAGCTTTTAAATAACTAAATATTTGAAAAAAAAATTTATCATCTAAGCTCTTTCTAATAAAAGTAAATTTTTATAAAGGTTTTTTTCTTCTATTTTTACAGGTATATGTGATGTGTGTAAGAAGTTTAGCTTTTGTAATGGTTTGTAATTTATTTAATTAAATTTTTGTAGTAATATATTAATGAAATGTATTAGCATTCAATGGATTCACCGTGCGAGGGCGAATCCATCGAGTTGCAGAGAGCTTCAACAGTGCTTGAGACTTGCGACCCAGGTGTAGGTTTAAGGGGTCTCTATCTAAAGCGCGTTAAACGCTCACCTCCAATGTCCAAGCTCCTCCCTCTAACTAACTAAATTTGAAACGAACCTACTAGGGCTGCCTTCGACGCACGTTCCAAGAATGAACTGATTTTAGTTCTTGACAGGGCCCAAGACTTAACGTTTGATTTATTGCCCTAGTGCCTTCTCTCACAAAACCTACTGATCGCTTGTTTTTGGTTATTTCCCTTTGCGCTCTGGCTACCGAAAGACTAACCACTTCACGTATCATTTCCAGAACTATATCGTGACGACGCGAATATTGACCGCTAACCAGGAGTACCTTACATCCCACCAGCAAATGCTTAGCAATTCCAACTGCCTTCCCACAGATATAGTAAGTTTTTTCGGTACCTTTACCCCATCTTCCTAAATTACTCTGATCTTGCAGAGACATTCAGTCAAGAACGCATTGAGATAAAAATTCAGCAATGCTGGAGACTAATCATGAATTAAGGTGCGCCATTTTAGTGCTAATGGGATGCAAAAATCTCCTATAACTAACCACTCGTTCTGCATTTCTAAAATCATTGCCTAGATCTTAAATTTAGCATTCTCGTCTTGCCTAATAAAGGACTTCAATATATTCGTATCTTGGGTTTTCGTACTTGATTCTAATCCTACCCTGTTAATTTGTACTCCTGTCATAAACTGCTTATGAAATCTTGTCTCTGTTTAACTTTGGAGCATCTTTGTTTTTGGGAGCGATGTAATGACGTCATCATGGGATGTTCCCAGGATATATCTCTTGGAAACTTTTGGGCGTCTAACATTGTTTCAAAAAGTGATAAATAGGTTTTTAAAATTGTATATTAGTGTTTCTTTAATTTTTACAGGTTCTGATAATCAAATTTACAAACATAATTGATACTTTTGACAAAATCGTAGTTTGTATGATTAAAAAATTCAGCTATATCAAGGTCTATTAAGGAATAGAGGAAGACATTGAAGTGCAAAACAAACAAAATAATAAAATTTGTAAGTTTATAGTCCTTTAATTTTTTCAGACACGATTTATTAAACTTTAATTTAATTCAATATAATAAAAACACTTTTTAGCTTTACTTTAGGTAGTACTATTTTAAAGGCATATGGAGAAAGGAGGTAAGGTGCAGTAAAAAAATCAAAGCAAATATTTAAATTAATTCGCATAAGTAAACGCTATGTTGCGACAGTACGTGAGAAATTTTATTTAAAAATATTTTTTTAATCCGTATATCAACTAACGGTAAATTGTACGCAGCAAGTTAAAGAATTGATAGGATGAACTCATTATCTGTAAAAAGAAAAAATATAAATGTACTTGTTAATTAATATAACAGTAATTTTAAATATCACTAAATTATTTACTCACAAAACTAAAACATATACGATATGTTTGGAGGAAAATATAAAGAAAAATAAAAAGATGCCGTTAAAAATAAGAATAGCCAAAATGAACTCTCAAACAAGAAACAAGTGAGCTTACTCTACTAAATGTATCCATATTCATGATTATGTAACCATTTCCAGTAAGTTTAAACGGTTTTTGTGTTCTCATTATAAATAATAGAATTATTTTCTTTGCTTCGGGACTAGCGCTGGTCCAATCCCAAGAGTAAATTGTGTCAGACAATCCTACACTCTGTGAAAAATATATATACTTATGATATATAATTAAATTAGATCTTAGGTGCATGACATTAAAGCTTTAAAAATTAATCCAGTTTTGCATTTTCCTTTATTTAAAATATTTAAAACACAGATATTTTTAAAATGTTCATATTAAAAAGAAAATACTTACGTGATCACTTAATATTTGTCCAATGACACACTGATTAAAGATCTCAACCAATAAAGATATGCACATGAAGAAGTATCTCAATGATTTGTATAAATTATCCACCATCTAAAATATGAATCAAAAATAAGTTAAAATACCAAAGACTAGTAAAGTATTCAAAATACAAAAAATTACCGTGCTCGTAAAAGCTGTTAAACAAATAAATATAGATCCCAAAGAGTAGTTTAAAAGCATGGCGTCTCCTAAAACCAAGTTAAGTTTTGCGGCTGTCCTAAAAACATACATTGTATTAATATGAAAATCACTTTGACGCTTAATATTAAACTAAATCAACTCACTTGGCTAAATATTCATGCTTGGATATAATAACTTTTAATTTTCTTATAACGGTATTATGGACGTCTTTTTTTGTTCTTCCAATAACATCAATAACATCTTCAGGGTTTCTTATCTCATCTAAACAACTTCCGAGGATCCTCAGTTCCATACAAATAAATGCGATATATGAGGTGTGTATCATATTGGAAAATACATAAACAAATACAACAATAGCAGTCATACAGCTCTCCCAAACGTAAACGGCAGCGTACCATTTGACTCTATCAAAAGGGTACCATCCATCGAAGGGATATAAATATTGATCAGTAACATAATTAAATTTATTTTCATAAATCATGACAAGGTATGGAAACGAGTCAACAAATACGATTAGTGGAATGGAGTAATAAAATAAGAAGCGATTAATCGACTTCGTTATCCATTTGTATCTCTTTATAATTTTGTGATGCGACGGTGAATTCGAAGACACAATGTCCCAAATATCATAACGAAAATGATGATATAATTTGTGATAGACCTCCCTATATGTATGCAGTTTCGTATATTTTATTACGGCCATTATAACTACTCCTAAATTAGGCGCGACATTGATAATCTCGAGCCAATCACTTGAAGAATTTGAGCACAACGTTAAGAATAATTGTAACGCTGTGCAAAGAACCAGAGCATATATTACTTTGTAGCATATCAATTGATTTCTTTGTTTGTTAATAAACGGGAAAATAAATATTTTTGTACCCATAGACTTTAAGAAATTCAATTCAAGCAGAATTTCTTGTCTTAGCAACGTTTTGCTAGACATGTTGATATAGACACGGTCACTAAACAAATGAAATCGGCTTTAAATTTACCGCATACCATAATAAAATCGTTTTTGCCCTTAACGATCAGACTAAGCGTAATTAATTTAAGATATCCTTTGGGTCGTATTTATTTATACTAAAACTTGAGCATTAATTACTTCAGTTTTAAATAGTACTAAGATCCATTTGTAAGTTCGATTTTTATTTTTTTGTTTTGTATTAAGATTATCAATTTTCTAATCTAGAATGATTAAAAATTTCTTTCCTCTACAAAACCAGAGAAATCCGATAGGTCTGCTGAGAAACATAAAATGTTAATTAATTCTTATAAATTACAATAAACACCAAATGAATGATGTACATTTAACTAGTTATTACACAAAAGAAGAGTTTAAAATCGTATGGCATAAATAGCGTCATATCTTTGAGATGTCAAACGATTTATTCAGTAAAAAATTACAGACTGCTCAAGCGAAAGAAATTAATATGTACTTTGTCAGTAATGTCAGTGTACAATTATAAAGAACTTTAATTCTTTTCCATTTATTTGAATTACTAGGAACGATTGTCTTGAATTACGTTTTAACTTAATGCCTATAAAAAAGATTCATATATACTGCAATCACTTTAAAATAAAATACATCAAAATCTTTTTTATTGAAGTGAATTATGAATATATTCCTTTTTTCAAATAAAAAATAACACATCTAATAAGTTTTTCAATATAAATTAAACGGAGTTATTGATAACTTATGATGAATTAACAAATGATTCGTTTTAATCTAAATAGGTCAAGGAGCACTCAAAGGTAGCGATTGCTTATAATTTTGCCCTCATTGTTCGGAGCAATCTAGAGGGAACTCCACAATAGATTTGGAGCTCTTTGATGCATGCTTAATATGGACATTAATCCGATGAGAGTATGTCATCCACTTCATGCTAATGTACCCAAGGCTTTTGTATAATTTCGTAATTCCCTTTGCTTATTTGTGGGGACATACATATGTTATATATTTGATATTTACTCATATTTGTACCGTATTTCTATAACATCAGTCAAATTATAAATAAAATTCAAATAGAAAATGATATTATGGAGGATGTCGTATTTAAATCAGTTTTTATTTGATATTACATTGACATTACATATCTTTTTGGGAACAAAAGCCATGACATCTCTATTTAATAAACAAACCCGGAACTCATTCAGACAAAATATTACGATATTAAGATTGGATCAGGCGCGCAAATGTTCATTGAAATTGTGAATACGGAAACGCATTCGTCTTTAAATTGTATTCATTCAAAGAATGCGTTCCAGATCTTTATAAATGCGATCGTGCGCGCTCACGATTGTCCTCTATGAAACCACTATATTCTGAGCTCCCACGTTCATCTGCGTCTTGGTTATTTAGAAGGTGGAAGGTATATCCAATGTAACATGAGATATATCAGAATAGATTGAGAATGTAAGACGGAGGTCGTGTTTGAGCTCTTTATGTGTATTTTATATTCACACACCATGTGATGCGTTTATATCAAAATAAGTATTGATATAGAGATGTCTAATGATATTCTTTAATAAGAATTTAATAAAAAAAATAGACTGATATTAACTCATATGTTTGAGAGTAGCTACTATTGTATGAAATTTAATTTGTTTGGTTATTTGTTATAATGAAATGTTTATGATTTTGTTTAATGTTAATCTGTTTTTTATATAATGAGTAACATTTGTTAGATACATATGAATAATTTTAAAACATAAATTAAGTATTCACAGCTTTGTTAAAACAGCTCCAAATAAATACAACGCTAAGACATGAAGACGTTTCAAAGAAAAATAAAGAGAAGGTTATGAAGCAGAGGCAAGTTCCGCACAATAGACTCGAAGACAATTTTGTACGGAACGAAGGTCTCACACGTCAAATTTCACATCTACAATGGAACTCCCCCGAAATCTTTATAAATAGTTAGCCAAAGGTGTTTAATTTGACGGAAGCACGGAATTCAATGCATGCCAGGAAGTCAAAGGATTAGAATGCTTAATTTAATTTAGTCTATGTAGTAGGTAGATTATAATGTATTGAACTCGAATTTATTCCGTTGCTTCGTCATTATTATATGTTAATAAGTGCGTATTTTATGTTTATATACAGGGTGTTACAAACCACAATGTATGAAATGAATATTTTAGATATGTAAATTGAATTTAACGGAATATAAATGGCATATTGCTCCATTATCTATACACGTGTGTAATATCGCATTTTACTTTTAATTTTTAACATTTATAACTCAATTTATCTTTATATGTATTATTTACGTAGAAAATTTTTTCATGATATTAATATTTTTCTTAAATTTATTGTACAAATTGTATATCACTAAATTTAATTTAATACTTTAGGGTCGCTTGACAAAAAAGCTGGAAACAAAGAATTCCATTGTTCCACGAATAAAACAAAGTTTGAAATTTGAATAAATGTAATGAAAGCAACGTATAACAGGCTCTTACAGTTTGTGAGCTCTAACAAACGATAAGTAGCTCCTTGTACTAATTAAAGTAGACACTGTAGAAAATGAGCACTATTCGGGGTATTACAAAGGAATACAGTAATACTTTTGTTGTAAATAATGCTACAAATTAGATTTTCCTCCTCGCTAGTGCCTGAGATTAGATGAGAATATAAAAAGTTTCGAGTATTATTCATTTGTTTACTCGTTTTGCTTACTCTTGGAGTTTTAATGATGAGCTTTTGCTTGCATACCTATGGAACTTAAACGTTACTATAAATCATTTCATATGCTGTGATAGTATTAAAAGTTGCAAGATGTATGTATGAATGTCTTTACCCCATTATCAATATACTTATATTTATTTACCTACAGAACGAAATGGTATATGTATTTTGAAAAAGAGATTTAACGTTTGTTGGTTAGTTTGTACACTTGAATATTGAAATTATTACAAATACATTTTTTAGATGTGGATAATGTTTTTTTTTATTATTTTTTACACGTGGATTTATAACTGCTTCAAAGTTCTTTTATTTATTCCAATTAAGACTAGAAATTTAATCCTTATTAGTGTTGAGCTTGCTAAAAATATTGATTATGTATAAAAATTAGAAAAATAATTTTCAATTTTATTACATTCTTATTGAATTTAACTGTATTAAGTATATTAGTGTATAGTTAGATATCTTTGAGGAATATTTCCTTTCCCGTTATAAAACATCGAAAAGAATAATTGTTAAAATAGGGGACACTTAATTCCCTGGTAAGAAATTCCAAGCCCCGACAGTGCGTTTCTTATATAGTGGTCTTACAAAAAGATTCTTTTATTATTTAATGTAAGAATATGCATTGCAAGTGTTTTGTACATAATATGCTTATATCTTATTTTCACTTTAGGAAAATCGACGTTTTAGACTTATTTTAAAACTAATGAGTTCGACTTACAATAATAATGAATTAATTTAACGCCATAATAAAAAAAAATAAAAAAAGGAAATAAGAATTTGTTATTTATATAAAACAAAATTAAAATGCAGAAGCTTTCAACCAACCGCGGAACCATTAAATCAGCAAATGAATCGTTTTATCCACGTAATATTTTCATTACTTATTTTAATAGGCAATAAAGTTCGCTCAATTTATTGCAACTATTCCGTGTGGAGAATTAAGCGTGACTTCATGAATAATGGGGACAGACCTTTAAACTTTAATAAGCTCATGACCCGTATGGGAAACTTGTGGTCCTTCTCATATCTAACACTTTATGGATTACATTAGAAAATTTATTAGAATTCGATTTTATGTACAAACATATAATATGTAAGACATATTGTTACATTTTATTTACTCAGATTATTAATTATCTGTTCTCTGTTTGTTTGTAAAAATCCTTAGTTCTTATATAAAAATAATTCAGAACGAATTAGTTTTGATGTTATCCAAATTTTTGAAGATATGCATAGAGTCTTTGTAAATATTGAACACGATTTATTTTGTTTTAAGGTAAAATGTTATTAAACTACATAGATGGTGTGCCCTGTCGCTGACAGATCCGGGGTACACCAACATAGCGGCCGACGGCTTTTGCAGTGGTTTTAGTGAGTAGGGATCTGCCCAGGTCGAGTCTCACACATCCTCTCCGGCCCCACCAAGGCCGGTGAGACGGCTCGTAAAAAGAGTTTCCCTGCGTCATCAAAAAAAAAACATAGATGGTTTCCATTAAATAACAAAAATAATCAATAAATTCGTATCTGAGACTCGACCTCACCATGAATCCACATTACTTAAATGACGGTTGGTAAAATGCTTCTTTATTCATTCACATTATATGTTCAATTTAGCTTAAATGATTATTGTTGGTATAAAAAATCTATAACAATACATTTACCCGAATTGATTTGACATATAATTGTGTGTGCCCGTATTGCTTGTCTGAGTTATGATGTCGGCTAAGCGACAGATTGCAAGCATTACTATAACAAATTGGTGTAGACACCGTGTTGGAAAGGTACATGACCTTTATACATAAACTAAACTATAAAGTTGTGGACTTAAACAGAAATATGGTTTAAATATTATTATTTTAAAAGAAAATTCTAACAAACATGTATGTATGTACATAACTTTTATGTTTATTTTTTTATTATAACAAATATATTCAGTTTGGAAAATTCACAAACTCAGAATAATCATACTTTTAAAATCTAATATATACTAATAAAACCTAAATATAGTTGAATATATCATTATAATAGTCTAATAAATCCGCTGCAGTATATGTTTTGAGAAAAATATCTAACTACTTTGTCACAACGAAGACGAAAATAATAAGCTATTCATTAATTAGAGATAAGAGGGATGCAATAAAGAAACTATTCACGGCACGTCAAAAAGAGATATAATAATTAATTGTTGCAACCACTATTCTGTGAAGCGGTCGGGTCAGAATTTATGGTGGAATTATTATTGAATAGCCCAGAAGGGACAAATTGTCTCGTCGCCAAAGACCGCCGCTTCATTTTATCTCAAGTATTTATAGAGGACTTTCTGATATTTTGCTTTGTTAACTATTATTTTTAGATTGCCGTGGAATATTTCATTGCATGAGCTCTTTTCAGGTTAACATTTTTTCTCGACAATATATTTGTGAGCTGAGGAAATAGCTTTATATAATTAATTGTTATACTCCCTAATATTGATGAAAAGCGATATACCTTTATCAACAGCCCAATCAGAACCGGATAGAACAATAAACCATGTGGTCATGATTCAAATTTACTACGAAATTTAATAATACACAGGGGTTGCTCGTCAACTAGAAACTTTTGAATTGCAAAGAGTCCACCGTATAGAGGGTCATCCTTTTGTCCGCAAAATTGCCTCATTTTGTATGTCCAATAATAGCATTCTGTAACTATCTATTTGCAATTGCTTTATTTATATACTCTTTGAAGTTGAAACATGTTATAACAACATTTTCTTTGATATCAAAGTATATTTTTATATTTAATTCGATCTATTTTCTTTAAAATTACTTTGTATCATGCCCGCTTATGTTATGCAAATGCAACGTCGGAATATTTATTGGCCTCATCGAATTCGTAATTAAATGTGTCGTGGAGCTATCCCTAGGGAAATTGTATTGGATTGACGTCATGAATTAATAAAACTAAATGTATTAAGTATCTATAGGTACTTTAATTTTAAAGTAAATGAAAATGAAGGAAAAAATGAAGGAAAAAATTCAGTAACGTATTATATTATCAACATGTTTACGGTTATTATATAACTGCTTTATATTAAATATATAATAAGGGGATATTTGTAAGAGTAACTATTCAAAATGAGAGTTTTAATTGGGTTCTTGTTAACAGGTAGCGTCCTAATTAAGGGGTACTGTATTGACCAACGTTTGTTGTTGACCATTTTGAGATATACGTGAGGGAAAAGTATCGAATATTTATACAAAAGTCGCTGTTTTGTTCAATAAGAATAATAATAAAACTTAATTGTCTTTTATTTTTCGATAAATAATATCTTGAGATATTTTACCTTTAACGCTATTTATAATCGAATTGTTTGTAGCGTTTCCAAATATTGTCCTTACTCAAACGTTTTTACTGTATGTCCTATATGTTAATTGTATATTTTCAATTCTCATAACAGTATATTAATGTTTTTTTGGTTTATTTATCAGGAATTTAAATATAGCAAACGTGTTTTCGTTGTTTTTATTAAAAAATAAATAAATGTCTAACGTTTATTACAACCGTGTGTCACGCGAAACAGTGAATTGCAAAATGAACATTGATGAGACTATGGGTGAGTATTGTTACGCCTGGGATTTGGATCTGATATAATCTGAGGGATGGCCATCACGTCATGCTAATGAACAAGGGATCTTTGTGATACTGCTGACAGGGTACGAAACATTTTAAAAAGATACTTGAGATTTTTAACCAATATATAGTCCATATTCTCCGTAATACATTTAAAGATTACAGTAAAGTTCTTACGAAATAAACAAATAATGGATTAATTTACTGTCTTTATTTAATTAATTTTAAATAAAATTCAATTCTAAATATAAGTTTATATATATATATATATTTATCTTTTCGTTTGAATTAAATTTATTTTTGTGTTTTTTATTTGATTTACATTTTAAATATTTAGTTTTAAAGTAGTAAATATATCTATTGAAGTGTTTTGAACCGCTACAAGGATAAAAATAACACCTTTTTTATAATTTACGTTGAGAGAGAGATAGAGAGACAAATAATTTCTTTTTAAAAACAAAAAAATAATTGAGAAAAACAAAGAGCTCCCTATATTTAACAGTGTTTTTCCTTGAAAATAGATTAAATTTTAAACTTAAAAAGTTATTCAAAACAAAAACACAATAATAAAAGGAGATAATTTTAGATAACAAATAAAATATCAAGGTTTGTAACTATCACTTCCTCGGTTTTCTCGAATACGGTCAATAGGTTCCAGTATCCCCTATATATCAAGAACCGCCTCATCTGTGAGGATATTCGTAAATATTGCAAGCCTTATTGCCGCCATCAATATAATGTTATGGGGTAAAATTTTACAAACGGAAACAAAATTGAGAGCTCCGACGTGGAGTATAAGTATTAATACGGATGAGATATTATTTACAATCGGTTGAAAAGAAATAACCTGAACGTGTTACGACTGAATACTGCAAGGATGTTGTGTTTTATTACTTTATTAAATCTTTATTCTTCCCATATCATTTTATGAAGGAACGAATATTCTTAGCACGTTTTAAAAAATGATTTACTTTGGAAACTAAAAAAAAAAAAGAATCAACGGTTTTACAAAAAAAAAAAATTGTATTCACAACAAAGAATATGTGTCGCAACTTGAAACAATACAGAAAAATACGATGATAACTTCAAAGAGAAATAAAATCAAGTACGCAAATAAAGTGCTGTCGATATCTGTAATAGAAGCTTTAAGAGGAATCATTTTAGTATACAAGTGTCTGAGATAAGAGAGGAAAAATGTATGCGAAGATAGAATAAAATGCTTGGTGGAAATGTACTGTGCATTACTGTAACGTGGTAATGATTTCAAATTGTCACGATATCAAAGGAATGGAATTCGATATACGCGAAAACGCTGAAGATTTTTTTAAGGTGGTAGAGCCTAGCTGTGGTCCATTACTACAACTTGAACATGGGCTGGCTCGACCGAGGAAGTACCACCCTCTCACAGAAGATCGGCGTGAAATAGCCGTTAACGGCTGCGTTTCGTTTGATGACTGAAAGAGCCAGTTGCCCTTTCCTTGTTCCCGACCTTTCCTGCCATTTTCTTATTCCCACCCCCTCTTCTTCAACAACCAAGTCGGTAACGCATCCGTAACATCTCTTGTTGCGGATGTCCATAGGGGACGGTGCCTACTGCCCCTCGAATAGGCCGTCTGGTCGTTTGCCACCCTTCTCATAAAAAACTTATAACCTTATAATTCAAACAAAACAATTATATTACCACTGTAACTGGTGAACTTTCTCAAAAACATTTTTTCAATACACAAATTCAAATAAAATATTTTATTATCTAAGTGTTTGAAATCTATGCTAATTAATGTTTCAAATACGTTATACAAAATACATGATATATATCTAAAAATGTAAACATAACCAAAAAGAATAATCAAAAAGTATAAGCGGTTGTCTGAGCTATAAAACCGTTTTAAGCCGTGGCGGTTCTTTATTTTCGAATACAGAAAAAGAACATTTTAAATATCCGTGGCATTTAGCTTAATGAGAATAACATAAACTTCAAGCATCGTGTTTGGTAACCGCACAGCAGCGTCCAAACCTTGGCCAGGAATGTGCCGGGTATATTTAGAGATCCCTAAATTAGATGTTATTGAGTGAGTTATTTAATGCGAGACTCGCTCCACGTGGATTTTTGCTTATTATTATTGGGGCTTACATAAGCCCGGCTTAATCCAATGAACTTTCATTACCATGCGTTTCGGGGCAACTTTATTTGCTGCCATGGCTTTATAGCGAGCCTCTTCATACCCTTAATAGCACGCTCAGATAGACAACATTGTTACAAACCATCCGGGTGAGCAAACGTAATTATTAAAAATTGCTTTGGATATTACTTAAGGATAATATTGTTTTTATATTGGGAAGTCAAAGCGGTAAACTAATTACGCTATGAGGTAAATTGTTGATAAATGTAATAAGGGGCTCATTTGATTTTATCAAAAAAGATTGAGAATAAAAAGTCGATGTTTACGGCACACATGCTTAATGTTTGCATTGCAATTGCTGGTAGTATGAATATTTTTACAAATACAACTTGTTTTGTAATAAAATAAAGGTTTTTTGAAGTTCTAAGACTGTAGTCAAAACTTTGTAGCAAAAGCAGATAGTAACAAAACAAGCTAAATTGCAATTTCGAATTCAAAATGTTATTACGTAAGGTAAGCGGCAATAAGATTGTGTCACTTTTATAACTTCCAATGGGATTAATGCCACTACATTACTAAAAGCTAGAAGTGTTATACCTACACATGTCAAATATTAGATACATTTCCATAATATTCGCCTGTGAACCCAATGTGTTTTTTTTATGTTTATGTCCTCGTAAAGAAGCTTGTCTTTATTGTTATGAGGCATGTTGTCAATGTGTTTATTGGCGAAATGTTATAATTCTTAGGTTAGTTTTTGGAATTTAGTGAAAAATTTATTGTTTTGAGTAAAACACATAATAAAACCAACTATAACAGACGAAAAATGTGTGCGGTGACTTTAAACAGTTGTTTTTAAAGGGTTATGATAGCTATCGGTCATTAAATTACGAATGTACGCACGACCAAAATTTCAATTAGTAACATTCGTTAGGGATATGTCATATCAAAAGCGCTTTTATTGACCCCTACTAAATAAACATCTGCATAGAGTATCGCACCAACAAAGTGACGAGGAGCTTTCCCCAGAGATTACAGGATCCATTCACACGATGGAGACCGCTATCTAGATAGCATTTAAACACAAACAAGGTTTTAATCAATACATCAAACAAAGTTGTCCGCAGCAATAATAATTAAAAGCGTATGATTATATGGAATATTTGCGGAGGACCAAAGGGTCGCATCTAACCCGCGGCAATTTCTCTATTGCATAAGTAAGACATAGTTATAATCCTGTGCCCTTCTCTAATCCTGGTCCACAAGATGATTGAGTTCCATTTTAGTTTACAAAAGGTAATCCTGAAAGCAGAAACTATTGGGGAATTTTGCCTCGTTTGATAGGTAGTTTGTGTTTACGATGTAAATTTTGACAGGAATATCATAAACCTCTTATATTCTGCTTTCAAAGTTTTCAATTTGTTAAGTCTTAGGAATATACTAAGAAACGACTTCATATATTTTTCAAACATTGAATTTTCTATTCACCCATATTTTAGTTCTAACATCATTATATAAATTTATATAATTAATATTATGTTAACTTTCAAAGATGTATTTTGTTTACACAGATATTGTTTTAGTATCTGTTTTCACAGAAGTGTATGTTCGACTTCATAATACGGCCTCTTGAAATATAAAAGAGCATTTCGTAGTACGTTCGAAACGAAAGGGTTATGCACAAAAGCTTTTTAAATATCTTTCGGCAGGCATATGGCGTACAATGAACCCTCCCAGTGTTCTTAACAAACACTGGATTGTATAGATGTTAAGTAATTAAACTGTGCCTTGGCCGTATAATTAATGTTCAAGACGAATTGTTACTTGGAATAATAATAGAAAACAATGAATGTTAAATGAAAAAAGGAATAGTTTTTTGTACAGCTTTTGACTGAATACAAGATAAATTTCAGTATGAGTGGTAATAAATAAGATTCACAGAATATTTTGAAAGACTTGCAGTATCACTTGAATTATTTCAAAAGCGATGATTTAACGTGATATTCTTCGAGCTTATATTTATTCAAGTATGAGTTTATAAAAAGCAATTCAGCATAAGCTGAAAGTACGATAAACAGGAAACAGGCTATTTTATATAGAGAAGTATGGTAAAGCGCGGCGGGCGGCTTAATATCCCACAGGAATAAACTGCAATTTCAGGAATATCGGGATGAAAACAAAAATATTATAAGCGGCAATAAGAATAAAGATGCCTTAAACTCCAGACACCACTTGCAATACTTTACTGTAAATAGCACCATAACAATCGCTCGAGCTGGTTGGTTCTAAAACGTATAAGCCAAGATGTTCCTTTATGGATATTTATGAACTGAGTGTTTTTTAACATTAACGTTTTTATATTAGTAATTTCTTTACTGTCCAATATTTTAATTTTTAAAATATAATTTAATACTTACAATAAGGAATAATAGTAGCTAGCAGATAATTTATATGACTGATAAAAAGAAATTAAGATACAGAAGTATGTTATCTTATCCGCCCGAACAAATATAGCGACATAATGATAAACCAAAGTCCACAAAGCCTTATAATTAAAAGTGTGTAGAGTGGCAACCCTGTCCAAATATACTACAGCATCGTCAACGTCAGGACAGCTCATCAAAATATCGCGTTACGGAATCACAAATTCATTCTGGGACGCCAATTATCCGTGAGCGCTCATTTTCCGACTCATTCCCTGGTGTAATGATCACGTGGTGATTTTGACAGTTGCCCAACCACCCTTTTAGAGTTAGGATGTGTTTACACAGGATACGTAAAAACTGTTATAATTAATACAATCCAACTAAAAACATTGAAATCAAGATTTTATACAGAAAGAGGCGTACGCTTCTGCCTGTACATTGTACTCGTATACTGTCATATGTTTAATTTCACATTTAATCCCTGTAATGTTAATATAAAGTTTACCCTCACAAAATTATTAGTATCGTGTTGTCCTCATCTCCGTTGGATAATACATGATAAAGAAATCGGTTATTGTACACGGTCCTTAGACAGTAATAACAGAGGGTGATGCAAATGTCACTCTTTAACATGCATTGCACGGAGGCTTCTAATTAGAAGCTAACCTTCCACCTTCCAAATATTATGTATAAATATTATCTAATACTGATGACACAGAAAGAGAGATCATAAATAACAAAAGTATTTATACTGAAACCTGTGATAAATGTTGTGGCATTTATCACCAAGAATTAATATAGAATATACTCGTAACTCAATGTATTTATTTCATTTATTTTTATCACATTGCAATACTCGAGGCTATTTGTATGTATATTTAAATTTTTAAAACATTTTTAATCCTCAACTATTATATATTATTTGGGTGCAAATTATTAAGTCTATTGACGTTGCATTATGGGTTCAATGAAAAACCACTTTAAAGATGATTCAAACTTTTTTAATAGACTGAAAAATAGAAATGTATATTTATTTAACATTTACTCGAGTGGTAAGGGAGACGTAGTTAAATTAGTTCTTCAAGATTCTAGAATTCACAGAGAAAGTTTTTGCCCCTTCCACACTCCAACCCTGCAGTCAGTTTGAATGAGCATATTATAAAAGTTTAACCGAAACCATAATAACATCATATTATTGAAATAGCGCACATTATAATTAAAATAATTTATTATTTATATTTTTAAACTATAGAATGTATTAGATCGAATATGCTCGCTTTTAAAACAAAACTTTTAAGACATATAGCTTAATTTAGCAATAAAATCTGAGGTAAATAAATCATCGTCTAGAACTGTTCACATAACCACATAAATAATATATTCATAGCATAACCCAAGATATTTGGCAATTTGCAAATTTATTAGTTTCATAGACGGTACAAGAGCACTTCAACCGACATCGTATTTGAACTATTTCAAAGTAATTGCTCCACACGCTCTGTTGTATTATAAGAGCCAATACGTAATCTACATTCTCAAATAGAGTATAATAGCAATTCTATGTGTAGCGACCGTAATGGATGATCTTTGTTTGTAGCTACCATGGCCTACAAATACAGCTAACATTGTAACAAAGATGCATATCTGAGAGTTTAACTTATAATGGTCGTTTTAGTGTGCTGCGTACTTGTCAGTTAGCATAAGTAATTAAGTTACATTTGGAGGGTCTTACGTCGAACAGTTAATAAGTTTATCCATCAATTGGTTTTCGTATTGTCATTAAAATATTGATAGCAGTTAAATTACATTTCCGTTTCAATAAATTACCCACACAATTAAGTTATCTTAGATGCTAGTTCTAAATTTCAATACAAGAAATCTTAAAACAAAATTGATGTAAAATATTCGACTACTCCAGACTTTCAACGTAATTTTGTTTGTTAAGTTGACTTTTCGCAATAATTTAATTTTATTCTCCTCAATGAAGCATGTTATAAATCAGTCATTAGAAGCAGATCGGTACATATTTTATAAATAAGAATATGTTTTTCATAAATTAACTTATAAAACCATATTTTGTCTGTTTGAGGTGATAATGTCTTAAAAATAAATGTTGACTTTCTTACGCTGTCGTAAAAAAAGTAAATCCAAGAAAGATAAGAGAGATAGCATATGAAAACAATTACACCATTTTTTATAATGGGAGATGAAATACATTATCCATCAGTTGATTATTTCCTCAATCAAACTATTTTAAGTTTACTTGAAGGATATTACCTGAAATAGATAAGCAGTTTACATAAGTCAAGCTAGTATAGGACAGTACCAGGTTCTTACCCCAAGTTGCATCGTTAATCTAAACGCAGACAGATCTCGGTTTTTTATTCATATAACTACGTTGAAACTATCGTGTGACAAGATTTATGACTGGAGAAGTGGAAACTATCTGTGTTCAGTTTGACGATATAAATAATGGATCATAATACATAGCGCATACATCATATACACTTCAGAATTGTCAGTCGGAAGAACCCTTTGTTGTTTAGTTTATAATAACTATAATAATTTTAATAACTTCAATAACCTGAGACGCCTAATACGACTAAGGGTACGGAAAGTGGCCTTTCAATATTGTGAACGCGGTTAAGACCCTTTCGCCAATTATTATAATTAACTATAAGAGGAAGTGACCTCTTGGGTTTTGGGGAGGGAGAAATAACTTTGTAATTCCACGGCCATTTGAGAAGATTGATGGCAACAAGACAACTAGATTAAGACAATATTACATACTTATAAAGTTTACCGATTGGTACATTCGTCTTATGTCGCATAATATTTGGATATAAAAATTTCCTACCTAGTTACTGGTTTCTATTATAAGAAGTTATTAACTTAATGATTATGAAATAGCTCTGAAGAAATAACAAAAATATGGCCTGAAAGCAAAAAAAAACCTTTATCTGATCTTGATAAGTGTATATAACTTAATTTTAATATAGTAAGCAACGTAAAAACAAATACTTTGTTAAAATTTTTCAATAGGATAAATCTTAAAAGAAAAAGTTGCTAATATAGTTTCTGCAGAACATTTTATGACAACTTTTTTATTAATAACTATTTAAATAAAAATGAGTTTTCTTCATACCAGAATATAGTATATAATGTAGAAATAATGAGAAATAGAGTTCTGTTCGAGTTATTGTTATATTATTTTGCCACAATGGATTTTTTTTTAGATAGTTGCTATATAATATAAAAATCGAAGTGCGTTATTGCGCTACTTACTTGCGTGATAAGTACTCTAATCTCTTGCAATTTGTACTCTTATCTTTTTCACCACCATCTGGAAAAAAATAAGCCGCACTTACTTGTTGTGACAGAGACCCAGTTTCTGTGTCTTACAGAAGCAACGCACGTTACATATCCAGCAATACTCCTGCGTTTAATTTTAGAGCTAATTGTCTAACATGAGACCTTGACTAATACAGTTCCAGAGTATCATCTCCAATTTTTACCCCTGACCACAGTTTGTGTAGGTCCTTTTAACATTTCCTGCGCTTCTGATCCCGAGCTTCATGGTGAAGGTCAAATGTGGCGATACAAGTCAGAACATTGAATGAGTTGCAATATTTCTTTAAATCTTATACTTGATAGCAGGTTTGCTTCTTCATAGAAAATCCGTCAAGATGCCTGAACTATGAATGATGTAGTGCTTCTGGCAAATTAATTCTTTACAACCTTCACCAACGTTTTTACTGGTGCTGAAGCTCGTACATGGTTAAAGCCTAATGTGGCCAGGCTGAAAAACAGAAGCATTAAGTTTATCATTCCTGTTCCAAACTACGATTATATACCACGTCACCTAAATAATTTCTGTTCCTCTTTGACAGAGGTCCGTATTTCTAACAAACACTAATTTAAACCTCTGCATCATCTTGAAACTCTATCTTTACAAAGTGAAGGTCGTGTATGGAATACTAATATCACACCAGGACAGATGCTCCCAATTGTTACCCACAGATTCGGACTCTGTAGAGAGAAGTGCAAAAATAATTATTAGTGATCATGATTAATATGAAGGTGCTGAATTTGACGTGCGTAAAGTGCCCACTCTCTAAATATTAAATTTTAAAAGTTTGGGGACTGTGCGTACTATCTGCAAGATTTAAATGCTTCATTCTTTTGTTACCATTGGACGACCAGAGGCAAGTTGGATCTTTATCGGTGCGTTATAGATCATCCTTGCATTCTAACGAAGCTATACATTTCCTAATTCCTAATGCACACTGCAAAAAATTACCTGCAGCTGTAATTCTTTTAACAACAATTTGAGTATTATTTACTTGATAGTATCTTTTTTTTTATAATGTGAGTAAATCCTTAGTCACAAGCATCAAGATTCGTATGCCTCTCGAGGAGTTGGAACCTGAATTCAGTTCTACGAGATGTTGACAATTAGTAGATTTGTAAATAGCATACTGTTCCGGCACCACTGGTCTCGTGTGTTGACCCTGCGTAGTTAAAATGATTACTTCTGTATTATTTACTGATATGAATATTTTTTACTATTGTTCATAATTTAAATTGTAAATTTATATTAATATACAACTTAACTTTTTTTTATTTGTGTGACAGTAATGCTGAATAAATTCATTTAACAAAAGAAAAAATACAAATCCCATATTGACATACGTCTTTCGGAGTTTTATTTGAAGGGTAGTGATTAAAGGACTCATCATACTTTCATTTCCAATTTATTACTTGGATTGTGATGAAGTCTAAGCACTGGATTTGATCAATTTGAAAGGTCAATAAAAAGTAGATCAATGCTTGAGTAGAAAAGTTGGTATAGGTACAAAACCGCCGAATGGTTGGTCTAGACGAGTTATTAAAAATTTATTTTCATAGAATTCGCTAATGCATCCGAGATCGGAAGTTTGAATTTTATTATTTATTATTCGTTAAAAATATTTTTTGCAACGTTGGAAAGAACCGCAGTTTTCAAATTATGCAAAATGAAATTTCCCACTTTTTGATTGTTAGCGTTGAAATTGTATCAAAATGTGTTTAATAGTCACCTCAAGTTGCATAAAACACATCATGTGTAAAAATATAATATATTAATCAAGAAAAAATCATGATACTTACCAGACATTCAAAAACCAAAGTTCAGGTTAATTTCATAGTCACCTCGGGCTGTAAATTTTGATAATTGGAGCATGAATATTATAGTTGTTGGAGCAAATATCTTGCCCCTCCATTTGTATTAAGTTTCGGGTAATAATTTTGATTTTAACGACCTTATTTAATTAGCTACTAACTTATTATACGATATATCTTAAGGATAAATATTATTATTTTAAAAAGCAACTGAATGGATGAATAAAGATGTTACCAAACCAGAAATTTTTGAATCATAGACTATTTAGTGGGAGTTACAATTCTTGGTACTAATTGTTTTAAACTTCATAAAGGGTCGTTGGAACGGCCGTTAGTTAGTTTTAAGTCCTTTGTCTCACATTTTCACTCCTAATCGGGATAAATGGGAGCATATTCATGATATAAATGACCCGACCCTAATTTTCTTGAGTGCACGATCTTAATATGTGATTTATATTTGTAATTTTTAAAATAATTTAACACTAGTTATTATTTTCCATATCTATGATACGAATGAAATGTTTGTTTTTTGTTTGTGCCAAAGAAGGTTCGAACTTGTCTTAAAAATTATGACAATATTTTGTGTGCTCTTCCTATTTAAAGGCATAGTGACTGGACATGCTTCCTTAATATATATGCGTTGAGAATAATATATCATGCAAGAGCATTTGAAAGTGTTCAGCTCTTGTTATGGTTTATCCAAGTTATTAAGATTGAGATTATTATCTTGAATAGTATAAAATGAGACCATTATTGCAAGTATTTCAGTTTTATTGGGTTTTAAGCAAATATGTAATTGAAAACGTTTAGTTGTATATCTTTTAACTGAAAACGGTCGATGAAAAATATTTATTATCAAACATGGAAAGAATATAATCACTTTTCGTAGCCGTTCATGTTGCAAATCCTAACAAAGTTATGTGTTTTAATATAAGCAATATGTAGTTTATTTAAGGGAAATTTATTTTGTAATTTAAATATTTTATGGGCGTCAATTATCAGTGTATATTCCAACACAACATCATTGTAATTAAAATAATTTGTAACTAATATTAAAATTATAAAATATTTAAAAATAGTATCCTTAAAGCAAGGTGCGAAACTTATTGTGAAACAAAATAGTGAATAAAAAAATCTTGGCTAAGTAAATTTTCTATATTCGTAGATAATGAAATAGAAAAGTGAATCAGAAATAAAACATTATCAAAGCTTGTCACAGACATGTTTTATTACAGTGATTTAACAGTTTTTTTTTTTTAAAGCAAACATTCTCTAAATTTGTTTTATAAGAATTCTTATACAAGTTAAACATAATACAATAAAGTCGTCTCATTTAAAACATTGCTTTGTCTTTATTTGCTACAGTATTTTCTTTGTTTTACTTAGAATTCTATTGAATCAAAGAAAACTCGATTTGGCTTGTACGTCAACTAACAAATAAACAAAGCAAATGTAGTTTTGTGAAAAACTGAAGACAGTAACATATGCAGTGCAGGTAAAGGCAGCCCTTCTAACGAACAACGCACGTTGTGAGAATACATGATAAGGATTTGAATTTTAGTTCGGTTTTTGGACGATGTTGTAATATATTATGCATGTAAAAACTAATTCAGTTACCTTGTAAACCCTTTAAAATCAAATTCTTTTTAGATATGTAAGATCATATCTAGAAATTTAAATGTCACAACACCGATCATATAAATACTGAATCTTAAATATTAAAAGTAGAATGTTAAAATGCCGTTCGTATATAATCAGGGTGTGCATAGAATTTATGATCGTTGAAAATTTGTAACAAGCTATCAAATACAGAGGGGTTTTAACGGAAAACCAATTTCGTCTTGATTTCAACGCTTGCTACGTTTCCGTACAAATAATTTTCATGTCAAACACAATGTTGAACATTCACAATGACGTTGAGTGGAGACGTCAGTCTCTGAAGCCAATCGTTTGCTGAAGCTTTTCTTAAAAAATAAGTGATTATGGATTGGTCACGTGAATTCAACTGTGTAACAAAAGA
Organism: Danaus plexippus; assembly: GCF_018135715.1. NCBI lineage: Eukaryota > Metazoa > Arthropoda > Insecta > Lepidoptera > Nymphalidae > Danaus > Danaus plexippus. Next base: position 6,231,407 of record NC_083538.1, read on the forward strand.
ACTATTCTTGCTTAAAGATCAATGCATGTGGTTGGTAAAATGTTGCTTAAAAATAAATACACAAATAAAAAGTGAGTAGACTAATTTTAAGCAAGTGAAGACATATTATTTGAAAACAGTTATTTAGCCTTTATATGCCAATGGGAAATCAAATGTAAATTAATAAATCAAGTAAATTTATTAATATATTGAAATAAATGTTGTCTTGTTCCTCTATTTTAGAGCAGCAAAATTAAATTTCTTTTATAAAGCGACAGGATTAAAAAGGTATTACGGGACTCCTTAAAATTCATTAATATGTATTCTTAGTCAAATGTTATAATTTATTTAAGGAACAAAAATCCCCAAAAGCAATATTCATTGCAAGCGTAATTCAACCTAAAACAGAGGCAAAGAGGAACCGGGAAACGTATTAGCGTATACATAAATAATTCAGAGTATCTTTAGCCACATTATGTCATTTACGCTGTTTCCTTTCAAATGAGTATTTACACAAAAGAAGAGAGAATCAAAAATGATAATGACATGCAAATCTTTGGTTTATTTAAGACGTCTATTTTAAAGAACCTTTTGATAAAGTATTCATATGATAATATCTCATGATGGTGAAGTGCAAATAGAAATAATATTAAACTCTTACTTATTTTTCCCTTCAATAGATATAGAGAATATTTTTATACAAAGTAATTTTCTGATGCAGACGTACGCCACTACGGCGACGACGCAGAAAAACTTATTTTACGATTTCCGTTACGAAGGCACCGCTCTATCGCGCTGTTAGCGTAAAATCTATTATTTATGACACTTGTTACCAGTTTTAGGAAGAAGTCTATAAATATGAATATTATCACTGCGAAGGCGTTGTTCCATAAAAAATATTGAAATGTTACAATATATTTTGCTCTTCACTTACGGAATTGGTGCGGGAGTTCATGCAATGTTAACAATTATTATTCGTTTTACCTACATAGATGGTTAAATTCTCTATAACTATATTCTTATATACATTAAAAAAAAAGAAAATATCGTATCTCTTGTAAGCTTGCACTCTATTAGATTTTGTTTAAATAGAGGTTAAACTTGAATATGTAATTACAGAATATGATTTCGCGTTCGTGAAAAATGTGTAGCGACTGAAGTATTATGTTATTGACAATAGAGTATCAATACGCAAATAGCCTAGCTTCCAGTAGGCAAATTTTCCACGCCATATCTCTCAACCCCAAGTTGACAATGTACGTGTTACTTTTAACAAAGGGCCAATCCATGTGAAATGACATAGGCTGACAGCATCCAAACGACCATCGAACATTATCACAAAATACCCTTAACTCGATTCGTTCATATAATATTCATGACGTGACGCAATCTTTCAAAAATTGACACCTTTTACCGGGAAGACCCTTCGGTCGGGACGAACAAGTTTTTTGTATTTGAGCCAGTGAATAAATTAGGTATACAAAATAGACGTCGTGCTTTACGGTTCCGTTAATTCATTATAACGAAATGTTATAAAGATAATCGAATTACAGTATCTTTTACATCAAAATAAATTAGTTTACATATATATATTTTGTAAACTACATACTCCCGACGTTTTGGTTACTACACAGCCACAGTGATCACGGGAAGACGAGATACGTTTGGAAAATGTTATTTTTATTATAATAAAATAACGCGAATTTATCCAAAACTATTAGTTATATTTAAATGAATACTCACCTAAGTCTTAGATCTCAGTACCTAGGTTAAAGTTTTTATCACTCTTTGATGGTAAACTATTGCAGAGAGTTTTTCAAATGTTATAGTAACATATTGTCTATATGAGTCCAACGACATAAAAAAGACAGTAAGTAATTTACACATATTAGAGACACCATTAAGCGGACCAGCAAGGTCTAAGTAAAGCCATATGATTTCAATTTACTTTATCAATACAGTTATTCAATTAAATTAAAACTCCGACCGAGTCCATTACATTAGAGATATTGGTCAACATTGAAATTTTTAGAGGGTTGACCTATGTACACATTACTTAGTAATAAAGCTTTAAAACAAATAGCTTACTCCCTAGAGGCGGGGAGTAAGAGGCGATCAAATAAGAGGTGAGGACCGTCCCACGTCACTCCGGACTTGGTAACTCGAGTTGATTGTTTGTACTACGGACATAGATTTTTCCACTTGATTGTCTGATTTGATTTACCCGAGTGCTTCTTAGATTGCCCGCCAAATGGATTGCTTAAATGGACCTATTTTTCAAGTACCAAACAATTTTTTTATTGGCATTCGCTTTTTATATATTAATGCGTATTTATAAATTATATTTTAGTTTTTTTTTTTTTTTAAATAATACTGATTAACAAACAGACTTTACGCATAATTTTCAATAAAATCTATTAATAACTATTTACTTTCCATTTTGCGATATTAATATGTGAAAAACGAAGGAATAAGCAACAAGTAACTATTTCGTCAATAAACTGTATTAGAAATATTACATTCCTTTTTGATAGATATTTATATCAAATTTATTGTATATAGAATAAATTTTATAGCAACAATTATATTTTGTTTTATTTATCTGTCAACAAGATAATGCTACGGAAACACTTCCCGACAATCTCGACTTGACAAGCGTTTCGAATCTCTGCCATTGTCCACTTGTCATTAAGTTTTCCTCATCCCTTCTTGAGATTCGCGGCTTATATTACACACGTACCCGAAGAATATCAAACACGAATCCGAGCAATAACGACATAAATTTTGGGTCAGGCATATACGAAATATTACTTATATTATTGGTACAAAATTATCATTCTTAAAAAATAATTTACGTATTTGCTATGTAATTTCGTTTTGATAATAATCGAGGTGATATTTATTCGACATAAAGTCACGACTTCATATAGTCATTCTTAAAGTAACGTAGTAGTCATGTAATTCTAACAATTATCATGCAAGTGGCATTCTCTGTGTGTCGCAACAAAAGTTAATGACAAGTCGCGCCAACAACAAATGGTCGCAGATTGACGTCACATTTATTTTACTGACATCCCGTTATTGCGGAGATTTATTTATTGGGAAAAACTAGGAAATGGTATTATAATGAAACTAAATCACTGACATTTTGCTATCTACGTTTTATTATTTTTTTGTTACAATTTTTCTTTTACAGGGAATGTGTGGATGAAAATGTTATTAGAGATTTCGTGAAATGGAATTAGTTTTCATTGTTTCAAACTATTTCCAGTTAAAAGTTTCAATTTCGCTTACCTTGTTTAAAATTTCGAATTAGAGAAAAGTCAGATCATCGTTTCATACAATTTGACAGGGTCCAACAACTCTGAAGGCGATTGGAATTATCTCGCATTTGTGAGAAATGCTGACACACGTCGACACGCTATTTGCCTCTTTGCTATAAAGATAATGGAATGAGCATGAGAATATAATACATTTATTGAAATAAAACAAGTAACTTACAAATAACAAATCATATCTACGAAATTATACTTTTTCGTTTATTAAATTTATAAGTGTCCATTATTGTTTAGTAATTAGTATAAAGCAAAATGTAATTTAAAGAAAAAAAAAACTTTTCTCTAAAAAAAACCTATTTTTCATGTCATTTCCAGTTAATATTTTATATCATTATACACACATATGTAGTACGCGTATAGTAATGATCAGAATCGGGCGGGCCGCTAACTCGATTACCTGAAACGAGACCAGCATTGTAATATCACAGACACTATTTTATAAACATTATTACTTGTATTTTGGTGTGTACTTAAAGACTTTATTAAATATATTTAACAGCAGTAATTTTAATAAAATTATTTGGTTTGCTATTAGAATATTATTATAAAATTATCTTTAAATATGTATATATTCATTTTAGGTTTTATTTGTTTAGGAGAATTTAACTAACGGTCGATGTTTTAATAAACCATCACTGTTAAGTTATTACTTATGTAAGACTTTTATAGTAATTCCTGACGAGATTCTTTCATGTTTTTTTCTCTGATATTTTATTTATTAACACATAGTATCCTGTTCTGAGGTAAGATTTAATGGTAAATGTTGCAATTTTGGGATAAAGTAGTGGTAGTAAAAGAAATATATTAAAATACAGCATAAGGTCGATTAGTGAGCTTAGATAGCGACAGTTAAACTACGTTGATGGCGCCTTTAATGGTGTCTGGTGTATTCCTCCCTTATTATCTATTTACAACCCGCATTTTATTATTGGGGTTAAGATGGAACAGGGCATAAAAGCTTGCAGTACAGAAGGTAGGCGGGGCTGAGGGCCAACAAGATCGGACTATCGTTAAGGGATGTTTTTACGACCATCAAAAGATACTTTGTGAGATGGCATCCGGTAATTTTGAGTAAGCGCCCATTCTCGAGTATTTTGAAAGATCTAAGTTACGACTTTAATTCCACTTCTCTCAACGTAATGTTTCATTAAGGTGCGACTCGTGAAAATCCGGGATGAATCATAGCAACCTAACAGCTTTAATTCTCCTTTGTTTATTGCATATTTAGTAAGGTTTAAATAATCATTATAAAAAAATTTTGTTCATTATTTTAAGCTATATTTTATGTAACCGTATTAACTCTTTTTTTATTATCAAATTACCAGTACTAATACAACGTAGACAATCTTCCTGAAACTACATATACATATCTGAAAATAGTTACTCTGTACTACTTTTAAGTCGTTTTTAACATACCGCTTTGCTATAAAATGTTGTTTTATATAATATAATACTTTTGTTTTAGAGTTATATTTAAACGCTTTATGCGAAATGAAGAAATACCTAAGTATGATGATTCTTACAATGATGAGTGTCGCGGTGGCCTGGAGGTTAAAGGCCCGCCTCTCATACGTGAGGGTGCGGGTTCGAAAACTGGCCAGTACCAATGTCATATTTTTCGAATCATATGTACTTTCTAAGAGTATTTAGATACCACTGACAGGCGGTGAAGGAAAACATCGTGAGGAAACCTGGTCTTATAATTTCAAATTATAAGATTGAAATCGCCAACCCGTCTTGAGCAAGCGTGGTGATTAATGCTCTTACCTTCTCCATGCGAGAAGAGGCCTTTGCTCAGCAGTGGGCTTCTATAGGCTGATGATGATGATTCTTACAAGCTTTCTTTTTTTATTTTCCTACAAAAGTAGCAAGGCAATATGTTTTATTATGTAATTGGCCTGCATTTATAAACAAATATCGATACACATTTAATACTAGTAATTTTTTTAAGTTTCTTCCAACAGTTATTCAAGATGATCCGTTAACAATCAGTTCCTACTTAAATTCAACCAGATTTAATTGTAACTAAACTAAATAACGTTGTAATGTTAACAACGGCATTATCTGCACGGCATGTGCTTTTTGTAGCATCTTTATAATTTAAAAACCTTGGTCATTCATACACACTGAACGTTATGTTACGTTAATTTACACATACATATATACACATATGTAACGTTAATAGCTTTTTCTAATGAGATTTGTCTATACTTGTACAAAAATATATATAATTTTTTATTGTTACTTAAAAAAATAATTAAACAGTATTTATATGTTTTTATACGTCTCAAGACTGCGATAATAAAGGACTAAACAATTAATAAGCCTCAGTCATCGGTTTATTCGGTCATAATCTTCTATCTTTAAGAAAATAGAATGTATATTAAATAAATTACCATATATATATTTTGACAAACTTGTTTTTAACTGGTGTTATACAAAAACAACTAAAAACTGGCTCTAAAGTTCACAATCTATTCGTACGTGCTCAAGCCCCTGGAGTTTAGTCGTAATGAACAACTCTAGCGCTCCACAACTCTTAGCGTGCAACTTAAATGGCAATGCTAAAGTGTTTAATTTTCTTACATTACTACATTTAATACTGGAAATGTAATAATTTGATTTGAATTATTCTTATATCAAGTACTGAGTGCTTTTTATGGTATGTATTTATTTATATGGGGACTGTTTTATTTTTCAGTAACAAAATCATATTCCCTTTGTATATCAATTTAAGTAATAGTTACATACTTTTAAAACTTTTTGTAGTAAGCCTTTGAGAATATTGTAACGTCGTTGTGTATTTTGGAGGAACCTCCATTCTTTCAACGAAAGTTCTCTTAATTTTTACAATGTTTAAGCAATGTCGATACGATTTTTTAGAAGATAATAATAGAGTTTAGGTCCACAAGAGCTCTGTTCAGATATTATTTATTATGGCAAAAAAAGTTTCTAGTGAATTTTATAACTTGAGAAAACGTCAATGATTTAACTGTGTTGCTATAAAGCTGGAAAGAGCTGAGAAGAAAAATTGGTATCTTAATACCTTACCTATCATTAAAATAAATATTTCTTGTCAACAATCTAACACGATGCAAACATTATTTGAATATCAAACATACAATCGTTATAAAATCACATTATATTTTTTTATATACAAAACGTATGGTTTGCAATAAATATGAAACAAATTAATACGTTGCCGACCAATGAAACAATGAACACTGGCTTTTATTAAAAACAACATTTCTCATTTTGTATTTTCACAACTTGTAGACGCAAAATATTATGCATCATGGTTATTCACAAAGCGTTTTTAATTAAACAGTCCCGTCGGTTGTAGTGGAACATAAAATTTTACAACCCTTTAATAAGACGTAAAACTTCTATCAAGCTTCTGTTTTAACGACGAATATTAATGATTATAGACGCCGCTACATATTTGAGGGAAATTTAAATGGTAATAAACATTCAGAATTTAATATATTTGGGTATTAATTTTTTTTTGATTAACACACGTCCACACAAAACGATTGAAGAACTGAAATCCCAAGTGGCATAAAAATTAATGAAAGAATCGTACGCTTACTATACTGCTAGGTTATGGTTTGGATGGTTGAATTTTTTACTCTTCATACCAAAACATACAAATGGATTAACATGGATCGGACACACATCGCTTTTATAATAGGAAGATTTTTTTAGTCCCAACAAATATTGGCTTTACGTGCTTACAAACAACTTTTTGTAATATACAAACTACACAAAAGTAAACTTAATTTTGCAAAAAAGCTTGAAATAGTTTCAAACACACCAATACAGACGTAAAGATATTTCTACATATAAGGCTATAATTTTCTTCGAGTTAGAACTTTGTATAAACTTATTTTATACTCTAGGAACCCCTAAACTATACATCAAAGGAATATTTAAATACATACATACATGAAAATACGTGTCACTGGTATTTCTTTTAAAATAGTATTGAAACATTATTGAATCGTATGATTTAAACATTAACCAACAAAATAACAACTTAAAAATGTTACCTTGTTTATAATCTGCATTAAAATTCATAGAGTACATACATTGAAAAATATATTTTTATAATTTGTCTCCACAAGGATTACCGAAAATATTACTTTTTTAATATATATTGCTATATTTGTATATAAGTGGCCGTTAAGTATTTTGTAATAAAAAATATTTTTACGATTATACGGACATTGTCCAGCATAAACAAAATGGCAAATTAAACTGTGAGTTGTATTATTGCCACCCTCCTCAACACCCAACAAACTTCAGCAATAAAAACCACCGAACCGGTTACAGATAAATATTAAAATCTAGTGTCACTAAACAATCCTCCGAAGTGTAATAAAAAGAAACAATAAAAAATGTTAAACAAAGTGCTTGGTCTGTTAGAGTTGTTTATTTTTCTGTCCAGACTATTTTATAATCCCACAACTAAGGTATTCTGAAAATATACATCTATATATATGTATATGTTTATTATATTATTTACCTCTTTTATTTAACAAAATTGTACGAAGTTGAAAAAAAATACCGAATGAATATAAACATGAATAAAATAGAAGGTGAGATTACACGTTTTCTCAAATTTTAACAAAATGAAAAAAAAAAATAGGCAATAAGAGTGTAAGTGCATATAAATAATATTATTAAAATTTTATTTTATTTATGATAAAATTTTTGAAATTAGTTTTTTTTTTGATAGGAACTCTTAACGACTATTGAATCAAATCAAAAAGTAACTCTTTTCAAAGTGCCAGTATCACTGCAATTATACTCAATATTCCTCACATATCGCTATTTTGTAATCAAAGACAAAATAAACATTAAACAGCAACCATAACTATGTAGTTCAGACTAAGAAGCAATCTAACTGATCACTTTATAAACTATATTAACAGATAAAATTCTACCACATAAAAGGTTTAAGAGGACGTTTTTTATAAGTTTATTTCCACACACACGTATTAAAACTAAACAAAATATTTATTCTATAAAATTATATGAAATATTTAATCCATTCTTAAAGTGGAACTTACTTTTTTTTGTTTTTAGTCTGCTATAAGATCTTATAATATATTATAAAGCATTTTATATAACATTCGTTTCATGGCCTTACCTTGCAGTTATCATAATCAGTTTGGTATAATATTAAAAACACACTCATATTATTTTTGATAAGAGAAAATGTTAAAATTGCTATAAGGCACACAAGGTTCATACCCATATAAATTCTTAAACTTTGTTTTTTTTCTCTCTTATCTACTACTATGAGCTTATTATGGTGACATTCACTTCGACAATGACACGCTAACTATTATTAATTTTGAATGTCTTTGTACTATTTATTACCGGTCACCTTTAAAATCTACATGTTATAAATACAGACATTAGTTTTCGGCCATTAGCGTCTACCAGAACTAAGTGAAACTTGAATTATATGCGATTGTCTAGACATCCCTTTTGTAAGAAAAACAAATTAATTTCCCTCTATTGTAGGTACGGTCGAAGAGTACTCTGCTTAATTTATGGCTTATATTGAGTTATAACGCAACGTAAAAATATAGTGACTAAAAATGAGAGTCAATTAATTCATTCTTTAAAATTTTACCTTTCCAACAAAGTTGACCATTGTATGGAATTGTCCAAGAAATACGTGGAGTTGCATCTCATTCGTGTATAGAATATGTAAAAAGGGGTTTTTTTTTGGCATAGGAAAGCCTCTCAATTTAATATCAATATGAAAATCGAACCGATACTACGAACATTTTAAATTCAATAACACTTTATTCAGGTTTAAATGTGTCGTATATGTTTGTTTTAAAACTATTAATTTTTTTCACACTATCCTTATTTTCAAAAACAACAAAGTTAAGTTACTGCGAACTAGAATTGGTATACAGTAAATCAACACATCATTAAAATTACGATATTTTATTATTTTTAATTGGTTCAAGAACAAAAGAAATCGTCTCTTTTGTATAAAAACAAAATTTTCAATTAAAAACACATAAAGCACCGCAAATCCGACAAAGCTATCTATGTTATATTCAAATTTAATCTCGCTAAGTGGAATTGCGATCGACGATATTTTACAGCGCGTTGGCGGTTGTAATCAACTCGTATCTTCTCCCCTAACACTCACAACATACACTTTGCTACATACACTATGTAACACTACATTTCAGACATCAATAGAAATACGTAGTGACATGTTAATTTTTAATAAACAGACCAATTTAGAGCCGAAAAAATGTTAGATGATACCGTGTCACACAAATTAAGTTAGCGAATATAATCGAGTAAGAATAATAGTCTCTATATTAACTTTTTTTTTAATTAAAATTTTATAAATAAGCATACATTTGTATATGTATGCCTACATTAAAATTAAAGTATTTATTTTCAATTTAAAGAAAAAAGATTAAGACATTTTCAATAATAAATGTTGATGATAGTGCACTAGACTGGATGTCAAGAACTCCTGTCTAAGACATCGTTCTGGTTCAGCGGAGCCCTGAAGAGGGATGCTGTCCTAGAATATATGAATATTTCTACTACAAGCCTATATAATATATGATATAAAATTACTATTATAGACACTTTTGTTTCAATACTAATATTAATGTCTTCAATTGGCTTATAGTAAATATTCTCTGCCACCCGGATTATAATGCATATTTTTAAAATAAAATAATTCATATTTCGAATTCAATTTAAAATTCCTAGAAGTATTAAAGTTGAAATATCGAATCTTATAATAAAAAATGTTTATCGCTTTTATAAAACCGTTTGTATATTAAATTTTATTGGAATTTGAACTCCAAAAAATACTATGAGATATGTATATTTAAAAAGTTACAGGTGTAATCCTAGAAGTGCTGAATTAGTTATAATTTGAAATTACTACAGCTATTTTATTTATACAAAATGGGCTAGTGTAAATCCACTCCTAATAGCATGTTTTGGTCTGCGACTATACGGACGTGCGATTTTAATTATTTTCATCCAATTTACGAGTGGCCATTACGTAAGGCCCTTGAGACCCATTAGGCCTCCATATGTCCGAGTCTTGTTGATAACTTTAAAGCTGTTTTATGTGGGACAAGAATAAGTGTTTAATTCCGACAGGGTTAACGTATCGTATACATCGACATAAACTTAAATTTAAAAAGGTTCAGGAAAATTTATTTATTCATATTAAGAATCAATTTAAACCTTCATGCTTTATTTATATGAAATCTTTTTAACACTTTAAGGTATGTTTATTTTAAAATGATAAAAGTATCTGAGTAATATTTTTTAATTCCATTAAATAAAATATTTATAATATTCTGCTTTAACTAAAGACCTCTTCTAACTAATTTAGATTTGTGATATCCATGGATCTTTATACCCTTATTTTGCATTGTGAAACATGGAGCTGTGACGTGATATTGGTAGTCAGTTACGATGCTTTGGCGGTATTTTAAGTGGGATTTAGAAAAATTAAAAATAATAAATGGTACGTTTTGATCTTCCATATATTTGTTCTTAAGATATTTTACTAAATTTTTGGCAGCGGTTTATGATACAAAAAATAAAGATAATAGGTACTTTGATATATTTGCATGATGACAGTGAGACTTCTTTCCAGTTGTGGACGTTTTATTGAATGAAGGAGTTAAAAAAATATCCAGAGTAAAGTAATGAAATTACATTTATGTTCTTATGTAACTATACTTTGAATTATATATATTTTTTACATAACATTTTTAGCATAACTGCTCAATACTTGAAAGAATGAATGAATAATGCTACTATGACGTCTGATGATTACCTTGGTGGGCGCCAAGTTGGGCTTGGTTGCTTTGCCGACCGTTTTTCAGTTAAGCCTTACCTTACCTTACCCTGCTTTCTTGCCATAAGTTGATAATAATAAATATTTATTTAATTTCTGAGTGGCAAAAACATCGAAAGGAATAATAATATGTCTTCATGACAAAGCATATAAAAAAGCGATCTTTGATAATCGTCGTTGCCAATCTAAAAGAACAGAATTCTTAAATATTATTTCCAACAGGTAAATAGCTATTACGCGCTCCAATGGTCCTTCCGAAAGATAAGATTTGACAATGTCACGCGCTCTCCAACTCCTATACTTATGATTGATAGACCTGTCAGCAAGGCAGCTTCATTTCATCCCATTTTATAAATAAATCCGTGCGTAACATATATATTTTGATACTAGCTTTAAGTTTGATTGATGATGTTGATATCAAATAGAAGCAATTTAAATAAAAATCTAAAAGCTGCAATACATAAAATAATAAAAAATAAACTCCTCCAATACCGAGTCTGCTCCAAAATCGGATTTTAGAACCGACGCATCAGTATCTGGAATATTCAGATGCAATTGCAAAGCGCTAAAGATTTTTTCATGCGAAAAAATTTTACTTTGGTACAAGGCTTCTTTGAAAAATTAAAATCTCTTTCTTTTCTTTTTATATTTATGCTCGCTCTTAAATGGTGACTGGAAAACGTTTAAAATGTTATAAATTGAAATGATACTCTAGACTGCCAATTATTTAAAAGTTTCCCTGATAACTTTACTCACAATCGGCAAATAATTATAATTATCGCCGAAGACTCCCTTTGGTGATTTAACAAAAAGGCAAAGTATAACTTTTCGGCGGCGTTTTGCCTATTTTAATATTCCTTATACAAAACTTTATTGACATCAATGACATTTTCAACTATACTGTATACAATTTAAAGTACAATTTGACAGTCCATCTTTTGATATGATCAAAGGAAAGTTTGATTTTGTGGCGATAATTGCGGCGAATCCCTAATTATTTTGAGGGTAAACTTTTGCCCGAGTTAATTTAAGAGTGGATCTTCGATTCCTGTTAATGGACACTTTTTGGTGACTTTCAATTTATGTGGTTGAATAGCACTCATTAAACTTGCGGAGCCCTGCGACATTGTCGAAATAAACTTAATTTTAACGAGACAAATTAAAATTATTCATAAATTTTCTGTATGACAAGAGTAATTTGAATTCGAAATAAAATATGAATGACATTAAATAAATATTGAGGTTGATTAAAATGAAACAAAGGAGAATTGGAATATTTTCACGGTGTAGCTTTAAAACCTTGTCACAGTGTATTTTGTTAAAAATATCAGAACAAACAAGCTCGTAGTAACCTCCCCTGCATCAGAGTGATGTATAACTGTTATACAAATTTATATCACATTGGCGCCGAGCCCTTTTAGTATTCCCCTCGCAAATCCCGTTGAGCATTTAAATATAGATATACCTAGGTTCTGTTTAGACCTAGGCACCACAGTTCGAGGGGGAAAGGGGAGAGACGAAAAAGGGGAAGTAATTATAGGGGGAAACATCAAGTATGTCAGGGGGAGAGTGTGTTGTAAGGACAAAAATATGAGGGTAGAATGCACTGGAGGTAAGCGTGTCGCCTCGCTTGAGTTCACTGTGTCACTGTTGATCTTTAAAAAACCATTGTCTATTAATAATAAATTACATATATCTTTTGAAAATAGCTCAAATGTATTCTGACCAAAAAACTTTCACGTGATTTTAAATAAACAAAAATAGGTTATTACCACACTAAATAAATATGAGTGATGGTAAAAATTGCCTCTGAAAATTTTTCAATATTAAAACATAACTCACAATATTTTAGAAATGTAACATGATACTATAAATATTTTATTTTATTTTATTCGTATTTGATTACAAGAACTGTGTTACGAATAACTGGATCAATGATTGCATGTATGTATACTGGTGAAAGTATTCGCTTGGATTGTGAGGTAGGGGGATGACGCAGGCTTGTTGCCGGGCGGGACTGACGCAGTGCCACATCCATACTAAACGTCTGGAGATTTAAATGGATATGAGTGACATAAGCAATAATTAAAACTATAAAAAAACCTTTTCATGAGACAATAGATATCTCACCAAGATAACGTCTCTCACACCACAATAGTAGTATAAGACAATTTTTTTGTATCTTATATTAGCAGATACTTCAATATTTATATTATTTACGTTGATATTTTAAAAAAATATTTGATATTTACAAATTAACATTTTTTATTTTAAATAAAAATTTAATACAAACAATGGACAACAAATATTCCTAACTTCGGAACGTTGGAGCCCTATAGGTATGATTATCTGTAGATTAAAACCGGCCAGGGGATCTGGATGTACTCTCGTTGCTAGGCTATGAGGGATTTCTCCCCAAGGTCAAATATCATGTAGCTATAACTATAGAAGACGTATTGAGGGGAGATTTGTTCTTATTTGGCAATGAATTTGAATTAATTTCGTTATGTTTGAATGATAAATCTCTTCGCTACTACACATATATATTAAAGTTCTGTTTGTAAACGAAAAATTGAGATGATATGTGAAGTTTTAGGATAGTGAGTAAAAAAAAAATGCTAATTTAAGTAATTGACAGTGAACTGCAAGGGAAAATTTTTTTTTACGTGGAAAGACAATTGAGATACATCGTTGTTGTACTTAACGATACTACAAAAGATTTCTCAAAACAATTCCAACTAAAATAAACCTAAGTCTCAAAAGTTTTGTTTTAAATCTAAAACTGAGACGAGATTGTTTTCAAGTCTGGCTAGTTAGGAGTTTACAGGCCTCGTAATTTAAGAGTTTCATTTCTTGCTCTGATATCTGTTTAGTAAAGTTTTCTTTTTGAATATATTTGGTTTATTCTAACATCTGAGCCAAAGTTTATAAAGCTGCATGTCTTTTAGACAATCGAAATGCTTCGCTAAATGAATATCAGTAATACGTCGCTGGGCGGTCACAATATTAATGACGATTTCACGCCCGAACAATTCCGATCGGAATAGAACGTTTGTATTCTAGACGACCGCGGGGGCTCTGATTTCATTACGTGATTTTTTTTCTCTGCAATCCAATAAATCCCAGAGCGGCAGCGGCGGGTTAATTAATAATTTAAGAATGGAATTGTGATGTGTCAAATTTGGAATGGAATGTAAATTAATAGGTTTTTGTTTTTGTTTATAATACAACATGACTTTTGTATTTTATTAGAACAATTTACGGAGTCGTTTGGAAATAAACTAACTAGTTCCGTTGTGCTATCTATGTCCTTAATTTTCGTTTTGAGAACTCATAAAAATATAAAAAATTGTGATAAGATATTTATAGTCCCCTGCAAGTCTACAAAATGGGACAATTGTAATTGGGAGCAATTTTTTTTATCTTTTACAAAAAGGCCGGTGACTCGAATGCGCGAGTTATTTACGACTTCAATAAACTGGACCTTAAAATTGTTAATGAAAAGGTATTAAAACAAGCGGTCCCTCGTAAATAACACGGTGACAGTGCACAGCAAAGAAAAATGCCACTCGGATTTGAACAAATTACGAACAGGAACGCCATGCTGTAATCAGTCTGCATGATAATTAAAAATAAAATATACTTACATTGTCAAGCTCGGTATATATAGGTATTTATTTACAAGAACCTTCATTTAATATATATCACTAATTTGCTATTCATATAGTCATTATATAAATAAATGTAACATTGATAAATTCAAATTCAATTACCGTTCATATTCAAATATTTGTATTTTTCTTCTATGCAAATAAAGAAAACATTTAAGTGTTTATATGAAGGCTAGTAATATTATTGTTTTAACTTTCAACTTTTATCTTTAATATGCATTTTAATTTTTGTTTCAAATCGAAACACAGATAAAAAAAAAATTTTAATGTTACTCCGTATATTGCAATAAATATACAATACTATTATAATGTTATCTGACAAAATAACTCTATAGAAAATGCTTAATAACCTATATTACAGCCTTTATTCGATCAATAACATATTTATAAAATTCTCATAACAAAAGTATTACGTTTCGAGTACAAACTAGACGTTTACAATTAATATATATTACGTGAACGTTAAGAGATAAGCCTTCTGACTGAAAATATAGTCAGTTTTCGTAATTAGATTTTCTTAATAATGAATTCCGAACATGTATGGTGTTGATAATCGAAAATGGGCTTGGGTCGCAGATGTCCATATTGTGTTTTACTATGACCATAATGAAAATATAATAATTATTTAGAAATCGTCACGATTTTTCCAAAAATAATGTGATATTAATATATATATATATATATATATACATTTTTTCTTTTTATATAAGTCATTATATTTACATTTATTTTAAGGACAACGAGCAGCCCGTAAAAAGGATATTTTTGGGCTAATACCTAAATTAAAAATTCAATAGGTACATATTAAATAAAATATTTAACACCATATACGAGTACAGGTTATACAAAAAACTAGCCTGATCACTTTATCTGTAAGTGTAATGGGCGTTTTATTTCATGAAACCAATGTCCCGTGACTAGTGCCGCTACTAGATCACGTTGGGCGTTCAATTACAATACGCTAAACGGAAAAGAACTTAGAGATTTGTGTACAGAAAGGTTATTTTTTTTGTATTTAATTTCTCTCATATTGAGTATAGTAGTCAGTACTAATTAATAAAACGCAAACCTAACTACAGCTTTCTACGTGCGCGTTTATTTCATTCCTTTGTCTCAATGAAAGGGCCAGGCAGAGGCAAATAAAACGATTGAATAACAGATTTTTGACTTTCCAATACTTTCGGTTTCAGCATTCTGTTGTATCCAAGTGAAAAATAGAAACATGTACATTAATATGTTATATTAATTGGTTTTATATAATAATTGATGATTAACTAATGTTAATCACCTATATTCGTCACCATTTCTATATCGTAGTGTGTCTACCTTATCAAACGTAATCTATGTCCGACAGTCCGGTTCCAGAACATTCCACTCACGTATTTTGCCGTTTCTTTTTTAAAGGGGACTCAGAATGTGCTCGGACTAAAATTACAGTGCTTTCGGTAGCGCTCCACGAATTTTGATTTTTCTTTTGTCTGGTATGCAAGCTAGAACAGCAAGAAATACAATAGACACCTTAAATAGTCTTGTTTTATTGTATCGTATTATACAGCAACATCGGATATATAAACCCTACGACGGCTTGTTATTTTATGGAAAGAAATATATTTGTTTTTGTACATGAATTTTTCTGGGGGAAAAATCTTTGAAACAAATTTCGAAAGATTTTAATGAATATTTACAATAACATGTCAGTTGTCTTGGCAGAATAATAAGTTTATTTATATTAATTTCATTTTTATATTTATTCTCAAAGAAAATATTTATATTTCTGAAAGCATTTTGAAAGCTACCTTCAGCTCAAATTATAAACAGTCATCTCAAATTCATCAAATGACTTTTTTTTTTACTTTCTTATTTCATAGTATTAAAACCTAACGCTTTTTAAAACCTAAATATTCTTCAAAAATTGTAAAAGAAAACTGAACTTCTACATTTATATCGGATAATTATGATATAAAGGATTTATTATGATGCAAAATTCTGAACACTGGTAGAAAATCTCCTAAAATTTGAACTAAAATATTGTACAATAATATAAAATAAATATATAATCCCCCATAAATCCGGCATTGATGTACATTGTCTGGGATCATGATTAGCGAAGCATGATAAAAGAAATAAACCTAACAGGTACACGCGATCATAAACTGTGACGATGTCGTCATCTGATCCCAGACGAATGGTCATAGAAAACTACTAAATGGATACTTACTCATCCCGTGGGAAAAATACAGATGCAAGTCTGGTTACTGTCACCTCGCAACTTTGTGCGAAACTTAGAAAGTTTAGCGCCTTTCAATCCAATTACATTACGCTTTGAGTGCTGTATCTTCATCTTAAACTACTTCATCTTTATCTTTATATACTCGTACACCTCGATTTGTTATGTCTCTCTTTTATTATGACTCCACTTGTAAACTATATTACAATATCTATGTGCTGTGAAGCAGTAAAGATTAAAATGTTTTTTTAAATTCAATTTTATTAAACAATGAAAAGGATTTAAAAAAATTGTCTTAATCATCTATCTTAAACCTTTTGGCACTAAGCTCTGTAAAGAAATCATAGATTATATAGGACTTATCGCTAAAATATTGGATTTTTTTTAATAAGGAATATTTTAAAACAAATTTTAAATTGAATAAAACATTTTTCTATTTTGTATGTTACGTTTTTAGGCTAAATAACCTTTTAAAATTACTTCTAATATTGATAGTAGACATGATCACAAAAATAATATCTCACTAGGGTAATTAAGGTTTAAAGCCTTAAAAGAATTGTTTACCTTCAGTTAAATGCGAAAATATTTTTCTCATATTTGTTAATCGAAACTTAATGAGAATATAATATGAAATGTTAACATAAACAAAATATCGGAATATAAAATGCTTGTATTCAAATAAAAATACTTTAGTATTAAATAATGCCTTTATTTATGCACATAAAGATTTATCATGCCTTTGTGTTCCTTTAAAAACCATTAATGACATTATTTTTATAGGGTTTTATTACTGAGTGGAACTTATAAATCATTTATTCTTTCCTCCGGCGTCGCAGATTAAGAAAACAATAGCTGACAATCTATCAACAGGCAGTCCATTTAAGAAGACAAAAGCCGGAGACGGTTTCGAATTGGAGCATTTTATATAATATTTATCTTTAATTACTACACGAAAGAAAAGCTGAAGCCGATCCGCAAAATAATGACGTGATCCCGTCTCTCAGGGAAAAAGTATGCGGATAACAAATAACGATTTTGCTTTTGTTAGCTTATTATTCTCCAGAGTATTTATTATACTTTAGGGTGTTTGGTTTTTCGGTTTTAAAGTAAGGATTACGATAGGTATCTAAGTTAACTTCTAGAAAGTTCAGCGACCAGCTCAATCTGGCTTTATTTAAGAATAAATTCGATATAAAAGACACTGTTTGTTTTACCTGAGACTCGCTAGTTTGAAATGTAAAAAGTTTTATAGCCAACGTAAAAATCTTGTATGAAAGCGTAGATATATTCAGTTTGAAAAGTACCAATTTTTAAGTTAACGTGACTTATAAAAAACTACTTATACTCTTTAATGGTATTTTCTTTTTTATATGAAATACCAAAAAAAAGTGTATTTCTTCAAGTTTTTTTAAGAATATTTTTATTATTAATAAAATGGAATCTGTATTCTTAAAAAAATAAACCAAATTGTTATTTTTTATCAAACTTATAAAATTTTGAGTCTGTGGAATCAGATTTGATTACGAATCAATGTATTTTATTTATAAAAGTAAAAAAATATATATATTATTACCACATAACTTTTCCATACATCAACTGTAGACATAACTTGTAAATATTATCCTATAAAATATTTCATATTATGTACCGATATGCTTAGTTATTTATCTCACGAGCGCCATCTAACTTCCGCCGCTCGAACTACACATTAAAGCAACTGTCACGCACAATATTACATTGAATAGCGTGGTCTCTAATATAGCAATGCAATATTTTTGTACTTTTAAATAGTTACATAGAAAAAAATACTATAATTTGGTTTTGGTCGTTGTATTTGATAGAAACTATGGTTTGTGTTACATACATCTAAATAACCCTGTATATTTGTTTCAGTTGTTATAATATACAACTTTTAGGTTTAAGTAAAAATGGTACGATAAAAGTTCTGTTATATATACGTACATTGAATTACTGTCCTTTTTTTATCCATTTTATAGTTCGCTTTCATAGAAGCCACACATTTTTTCCTCTGCTTTGAGAGATGATTGAACTTGATACTCGATAATAGCAATTTTTCACGCTCTCTGCGAATATAAAAAGAGCCGAAATAAGATTTTTATCAGATCAGATTATATTCCATCCACATTGGGAGCTTGCATGTGTTGTTAAGAATAACTCAGATATTTTATAAATCAAATGAATAATGATACAAATATGTGATGCTGTAATATTACTACCAGTACTTTCCTATAAACAGCGTAACTATTATACTTATTAAATTATCAATATTTTCAATTATTTTGCTCAGATCAAATTGTCTGGAAAAATTGATATTTTAAATAGGACCATGTCTTATTGTTTTGTTCGTTTCTTTTTAACCGCACGCATTTATTTTGTATATTATTATTAAATCCTTTAAACAAACAGGTCGTGTTGATGCAATATTTAAAAAGATCATATATCATTTATCGCAAAAGATTTCATTCTATCTCCGACTTAACTCAGTTAATGTTTTGGGATCAAAAATTATTAATGTAAATGCCTATATTTATTGTAACTTGTAAGCCAATAATTTTATTTTCAGCAATGCTTATTAGAAATAACATGTACTACACTTACCAGTAATACTACAGATCAAATAAATATAAATCAGGCACATAATAAGTCTGAATCAAAAGTTGTAATACTTTTCTCTTCTAATTTTATATGACATATACACATTTTACTAATTACATAGTTTCTGTAATGTATATTTAAAATCAAAAATTTTTATAATTCGAATACAATTCATAAAGGGAGGTGGAAAACACTATCGTTCCAGACGTTTTCCTTCATACGGCTTTAGTCTAACCACATCATAACGTATCATATTAAGTTAAATGACTTTGGAATTTAAGCTCCAGCCAGAATACTGTTCTCTTGAAGCTAGACGGCAGGGAAACCTTTGATATTAATTAGATTTAGTGTTCGTCTTTCGGTAGTAAGAATTTTGGTTGAAATTTTAATAGAAAATCTAATAAATTATACGAAAAGTTATGATGGACACTGTTTATTTTATATTCTACACAATTTTATTTTAAGGTACTTATATGGTACTTACCAAAATATAGACAAAAAGTTTGTTTGAATTTCAAAATTCAAAATAAAGAAAGCATTATTTACATTATTCTTCGATTTAATGACCCCCTAAAACTTTAATTTATTTGATTTTCATTAATAACTAGTTCTGATATCTTTCTTGTGAAATATCAAAAAATTAAGACACTACCCAATAACAGATCAGTACTAAAAGCCAAGACAAGTAGTAATTTTAAGGACATTGTTTTAGACCGTTTTACGAACATCAATACTTACATAATTATAATGTATGGAACATGAGGGTAGAAGCTAAAATAGATATAATTTTCTTGGACCTTTTAGAATACCCTTTAATATTTTTCTTTTTTAAAGAGTTCCCAAAGTATTTAAAGAGGAATTTGATAACTGAAATCATAATTGCTCATATTTTATATAGCGACCACCATGTGATTTTTAATTATCTACTTGTATATATTTATGTAATTTTAAATATCCCTCTCTACCAAAAATATATAATTATAATCTTTATCTCATTCAAATAAACATAAATGGCATTTACTAGAATATGCATGATGGCCCAAATACCATAAAATACTGTTTAAAATCTGGTCATTATTGACAAGTTTATTACAATTACGTTAAGCTAAATTTATATGATGGAAACATTCCGTTATGGAAGCAATGAGGACAACTGAAAACTTTTTATATAAAGATGAGTAATTGAGAAACCATGCGTTATTGTAAAATAACCCTATTAATTGTAGTTTTTTTTTTTTAACACACAATCCTTTCTAATGAGTTAGTCTACTTCTTTCATGTTTTGTAATTTTCAAGTTTTTCTTTAACTATTCCAACGACTTTTTGCAAATATTTCCAAATTTTCAAAAAGATCAGAATATAGAATTTTTTCTGAAGGTTTCATTTTCATTTGTTTTGTAATTTGCAAGTTATTCTTTAACTATTCCAACGACCTTTTGCAAATATTTCCAAATTTTCAAAAAGATCAGAATATAGAATTTTTTCTGAAGGTTTCATTTTCATTATAAATTTCATAGAGAAGTTTTATATTTAGTGTGTACTGAAATATATTCTGACAAATTTATTAATATTTTTAATAGAGTTTAATATTTAATCTGTTACTACTTTCAAATTCATTGTTTTTAAATTTTTTGGGAGTTTATAATTGCAAACGAATATGATGTAATAAATATTTTAACTTGATTAAGTCTTATGAGATCTAAGACTTTCGCGAGTTTTATTCATTTAACTGAAACCAATATTTATCGGATATACTACGCGTGCTTTATTTTTGTAAAACGCTACATACTCACGACGTTTCGGTTACTTTTCAGCAACCTTGATCACGGAAAAATATTAGTTTCCTTAAATTAAGTCTCCCAAAGCTCTTTTTTCGAAGTTTTTATAATTATAAATTAAATATGCTACACACATATGCTTCAATTGGATTCTATACAGCATCGAAATTATTAAAGTTTTAAACAACCGAGGGATGTTTTAAAATATATTTATTCAATTATGCAAATTCGACATATTTGACGGGACAACAGTACAAAGGGCAGTCGAGAAATTAATATGTAAGGAACGATCCCACGCTAAATGTGAGCACTATTAAAACGAGGCACTAATAGTATAGGAGTGTGAGTCTGAACCGCAGACTTTATGTCCTTAGCCTGGTCTGGAATTATTAATTAACTAACTTACGATTCACATTCCTTGCTTTCTAGTATTTCATTGTTATAAAAGGAATTTTAATCAATTTATATATGAAGCTTGGTATTGTGAAAATTTATTCATTAAAAGGCGTAATAATATCATGACGAAATATATCTTCACAATTTTCTTTCATACCTTCTCTCGAATATTAACAACGTACGTTATTATAATTTAAATTTATGTATGTGCTAACGAAAACAAAACAAAAGCGCAAAACAATCGCATTCATTCCTTAATTTACATTAATATGAGATCTTCAGTAATAATACTTAATGATTATTCAGAATCGCGTTAAGCACAATGGGGTTCCGTTTCTACGCCAACGAACAATTTGCTTCAATGGTAATGCAAGGGTTACTTAGGTCTACGTCACTGTCATAATCACGCACTTTACAAGAATATAACAATCTGTCAACCATAACAATTACCATATTTACATACTAAAATATAAATTTAAAAATTATAAATAAAATATTTCATAATTTAACTGTATTAAGACGTGATTGGAATGTATATTTTGATAGACGAGCTTTAATAACGGAGTATTCATCAAATATAATGGATCTTTAGCATGTCGCATCAATTATGGTTAGCGTCGTGAATGTCGTGTTAAAATTAAGGATTAAAATTTAAATTTGTAATCCGCAGCAAATAGGTGAAACGAAATAAATATGAATATGAATGGGGCACGAGTACTGCGGCAACGGGCTTCGAAATATTAACTTTTGGAGTGCACTTCAGTTCTTTGGTATCATCTCAATAGTGAAGGGGTCTAGCTTTTCACATACTAAACGATATTATTATTTGAAAATTATTTATTTGCGAATTATCCTATCTTGTAAATGAATGGAATCCTATTATGTATTTCTCTACGTCTGCTCCACTAATTGAAGAATGCTGAAATTATATTGGAAAAGTTTTTTTAGTCACTTATAATATTTTTTCAGTAGCTTAATTTGTTTTTCGATAAAAATATTTAATGCCCTTTTCCTTTCATCACTATTTATTTAATACTACTTACTCTACAAGTATTTAAAGAAATGTACGACCAATATAATTTATTGTTACATTACAATGAATCAACGTACCTTAATATAAGTATTTTATGTTTATTTAAATATTTAGCTAATGCTGTCGAACGGCTGACAATTTGGTCGAGTCGTATAATTTGGATAAAAAGACCAGTCGGCTACACGTACCGAATTTCAAGTATTTGTGGCGTAGTAACGATTCTAAAGTGGCGTGGACTGTCGAAATATTTTATTTGATGCGACCAGTGAATATGCGCTTAGAGAATTTATTTTATATATATTTTTTAAATTTGATAAAAAATTATTTGATCTTTCTCAATTCGAAACTTTGTAACTTAATTTGTTATTCGGCTTTTGTGAAGACGAAATAAAATCAGTTGAAAATATTTGTTTTTGAAGTAAACGATGAAGAGAATACAAAAATTTCAACTACATTATAATCTGTAGACAGCAGTTGAACGTTTTCAAAGCAAATAATGGAATGATTTAAAATTCGAATTCTTTTATTCCTTTTTAATTGGTAGCGGTAACAAAGAAAGATCGAATGACATTGAATTTATTTTACATTTAAAAAAGAAAATCGTTTTCCAAATTGAGTATTCACGTTCGGATCCCTAAAAGCTGTATTTGTCTGTTTGCTTCACTAAATATTCGATGTATATTTAGAGCTTATCCAACTAAATTTTAATAGATCTATTACGAAAATTGTTTTATTTTAAAAACTTGTAATAGCTTCATGCATTATAACGGACATATGGTGTTAAAATTTATTTTTGCTAAGTATTTAATTTAAGCCTTCTGAAACTCTTCTGTGACCATGTTCATGTTGAATAGACTACAAAAAACACTGTCTGTAACAAATAATTATAGCATCTACTTTTTTCTTAATACTGGCTGGGAAGGTTTTTTTTTTAATTTAATTCTATTTAAGTCAACACAGCATTTTATATGTAATGCCATATTTCCGAGAATACGTAGTATACTTTATATGGTTAGTACTACATTTATATGAATGTGAAAATGAAACAAATAATTATATATTTTTTTGTCATTATTTTCTAACTTAAATTTATATATTGCTACTTAATTAAAAATTTCATGACCGATTCAATAATTCCCTTAGAATTCAATGGTACAATATAAATGATATAATTTGGTAACAGTTGTTGTATTTTCGTTGACCAAAGTTAATTAGAAGCCTTCGTACTGAGGTCCCGTGCGGTTTAATAATATCCAAAAGTCTGACTTGAGCCGAGAATTGATATACGAGTGCAATAAATCACTTTTAGTGTTCTAATATACCTTTTTGTGGGAATGATAATGAAGAATGATGTATTTATATTTAGTTGGGCAGCATCGGCATTTTTCAAAGCTTTTTAATGTCTAGACGAAGCTCCTGCTCTTAAACGGGTACATATCTTTCATATTATATATACTACTAGATTTATCTTCGACTTTTCGGTCGGAATTGAAAATTCAACCAAGTTTAATTATTATATGCTATACATAATTAAAGAAGATTTTTGAGAGTAATCCTATCTGGATGTACATTTTTTCAATAAGGTAAGCAGCGTATCTTTTTTATTATATGGTCTACTTCGTACAAATGAAATGTCTGTTACACAAAACTTATTAATAAATATAATAATATCACAGACTGACAAGCATTGTACATTTAATATAAGTAAAATAACAATGAATACTTTTTTATAGTATGATATAGAAACCTTATTAAGTAAATTTCACCTCATTAAAATTTTATGAAGACAATTCGCACCTGTTTAAATACCTAAGGCGTCGAGGGTGGCGAGACTCGCAACTGTCAAACTCCGTGGAGTTATTATCAGTGCGTCAGATTCTAATTACTATTCCCAGCTATCACCTGTGGCTGACGCTTGTTGCAGACTTCATTTCCAAGTTTATTGCTTATAATATACACAACACTAATAGCTCTTTCGTTAATTCCACTAGTGTAATATCAAATTCATAATAGTCCAAAATGTGTCCAAACAAAAAAATTACCTCCACCCGTCTTACTTAGATGTACTAAGTATTTATAACATTAATGTAGTAATGGGAATTGAAGTCGTGAATGTTTCAAAAGTGAAGCTAACAATATGATCATGGTATAAGCACCTTTGGTAAGCAACATCAATAACTCCCCATTCGTTTGAAACTCTCTGTTCTAAACATAGAAACTTTGCAGACAAATTCGATCTGGGGAGTGAATTGGACATTGCGTATTCGTATTCAGATTTGTTGTAGGTACTTAGAGACTCGTGTGCCCTGCTTATTGAATATATTTAATACATTAATACTACATATATAGCATGAAATTCGTTCAAAGTTTTACTTATATACCAACGTAATCTTTTGATAGGGGCGAAACCTGTTAACAGTTTATCTGTTTGTATATGAAATGGACCATGTAATCTGTGTTACAATTGAGAACAAAAGAAATCAAAAAAAGTTTAGAAGTGATACCATTTTTGATGCATTATTTGGCCTTTGTTATTTTTTGAATGACACAAAGAACCGCTGTTTAGAGCGACATAAAAGGTATATGACATTAATAGAACTAGTTTTCAACACCGTCATAATGTGGTGAAAACAACCATTGTCAAAGTGAATATGATTTTTTGAAGGGAAATGAGTTCAATAATTCTTTTATCTATTGTCATAAACAGCAAATTTAACAAAGGGCAGTGAACAAGTTCTCGCCCCTTAAATCCCTTTTTCACGGTACAGTACCTTCCAAGCTATTTCTCTAAGAATTCTTGTTAATTAAGAATTGGTTGCACGGATAACGAGATTATCTCACGGTATTTAATTGAAGATCAGTGTTTAAAGAACCGTTTAACAACAAAGTGAGAATTGACGTTGAAGAAAATGTAGAATGAAATTTCTTTGATTAATTGAAAGTCGTTTATTTATTTTGCAAATTTATACATTATTTATATATTTTCTTAATCTGTGATCACCCTTTGATAGTGCCCTACTGGTTAATAAATAAAATAAATAAAATTGCCTTTATTGCTGTTCCTTCCTTACAATAATTAATCAATAATGACTACTTACTAACTAAAATTAATTTTGTTTAATTAACTCTAACTTGCGTTAGAATGATCGGCAAGTGGTTGTTTATGCATAACAGCTTGTCCTTCGACAAAGGCCTCCTCTAAAGATTTCCATGTATGCCTGTCTCTTACTAACCAGCTCCATACCGGGCCAGCTATTTTCTTGAGGTCATCTTCCCATCTTTTGTTTTGTGTGCCTCTATTTCTTTTTGCGTCTCTTAGATACCAATCTGTAACTAATTTAGTTCATTTTTCTTTACTTTCTCTTTTCATGTGTCCCATCCATCGCCATTTAAGCTGTTTGTAGGCTGTGTGTGCATTTTTAAATTTTGTCTTGTCCTTAATTATTTGTAATTTTATTCCATCTCTTCTCTTTATACCTAAAATGCTCCTTTCTATTGAATTTTGACAGATTTTTAATTTATTTTCTTGTAGCTCTGTTGACATCATGTCTGACAGCCATATCGAAAGCATGGCATAATGCTTATTTTGTATACTTTCTTTTTTCCTGTCATTGGCATTTCTTTAATGAAGGCATTATTTCCTTAAGTGACGAAAATATTTTCCACGTATTGGTTATCCGCCTTTTTATTTCTCTATTCATGCAATCATCTGTAGATATAAGGTGGCCCAAATATACATATTCACTTACATGTTCTAGTTCTTCGTTATTTACTGTGATTAGTTCGTTGGTTATTATTTTTGAGTTAAATTCATTGTCAGGGTTTATAATACATATTTTATTTCGCTACTGGTTAATTGTAATTAATTAATGATAAATCAGTACTAGCTTTTAAATATTAGTATACTATTTGATAATTTTTGATTAAATCTACTTTTATATTATTATATGTTATCGCAATTTTTATTTAAAATTATTAGAAAACGACATTAATTTATAAACTTAAACATCATATTTTCGTCGCTTCTTCAAAAAATTTCAACTTTTTGGGAAAGCAAAAACATTCAAACTGAGCTAAAATTTCATACATCAAAGTACACTGTCATATGTAATAAATGGGTTGTCAAAGCAAGCTAATTACGAGAGAAGCATAACAATATAGATGGTGACAGCTAAGAAGAGGCGTATTGATTCACTTTCACTATCACTCGAGGTCAGCTGCGCGCGGCTTCACTAGGCCACTAGTGCATTCGTTGCATAGTCCGTATCATGCTGTGTTGCAACTAGCACCGCGAGTGAACAAAGTTAGCATGGACTATAGAATTAGAATGTCGTACAAATGTCCCAAACCGTTGTTGGACAAATTAGCTAATTCCATGTCTAAACAATGTTAACCGTGCGAAGTTTGTGATGTGATTTCTATGCTGTGAAATGTAAAGTTACAAATTGGACATTATTCTTGAGACTTGTACAGAAGTTATTAATATCTTTAAACGTACTGCAGTTATTTTTAACATAATATTACATAGATATACCTATAAAAAAGGTTCTTTATATCTATATGTATTATATCGGCTCCAAAGAAGTAGGTATAAATACAATTTTCACCTGAAACTGACATAAATAGATCAAAAACTCCAATTTTAACCCGAGCACTCCGTTACTTGAAGTAAATTGTCTCAAACTCTGCTACACTACTTAAGAAACCATTTCAGTTTGCCAAGTCTCAAACCTGTATTAAAGTCCCATCGGCATTACAGCCATCTTGAGAGCTTAATATTTTCTATAGTGACGTCATCTACGCCGTATCCCTGCATTGCGCCAACAAGCTGTTGCAAACATTTTATACGAAGTTTGATGGGCTGATATCCAAGAAAATTTGCTTATTTACTCTATAAGCTTATACCTTTGGGAATATTCCTCTCGATGTTGTGATAACATTTTATAAAAGTGATACTTTTACTTTAACATTTTGACTTTTATTCGAGCAATACTTTACGACTCCACAGTATCGTAACGTGTATTGAGAAAGCTTAGTGATTTTTTAAATAAAACATAGTGACATGAACATGTGTCCTTTTAAATAGTGAATTATTATGTATGCTTTAAGATGACAATCGTATGTTTTAATTCGGACGTACACATCTGAATCTTTGAAATACGACTGACTTGCTGTAAATAGAGGCGAAGTGTAAACGTTGTAGTTCCCATCGTAAATCACCAGAGATTATCTTTGAATGCGGCGTGTGTCTTGCCTTGTGTGAATAATTTATTTGATGTATTCACACTGTATATCCCTCAAAATGCTTCGAAATTCTAACTTTTACATTTTTTCAAATTCTGCAATATAAAAATTAATGTTTTTTAGTAAAAAATGTGAAGATATTCAAATAGAGGTATCATTACACTGAACCACTCTTAAAAACCGTAGTTGCGACTATTTAAATAACAAATGAAGTATTATATATAAAAAGTTGGTTTATTTTTTAATAAAATACTTGATAAACTTGTGTGAAATACAAATTTATCTGTCCAAGCACGTGCCCCACTTTGCTTTAACAGCGAATGGATGGCAGCGAAAATTTATGAACATTGCCATTCTGATAAAAAAATGTACCTACTCGGTGTTTATCTGTTCTTTGTTTGCTTTTGTATTCTATTTTGAAGGTATTTCATGATGATTTGTAACGCGTTATTTATTAAAAATAAATCTAAAATCTGCCTTTTAATTATAGAAATAATCATCAACTATAAATCGTGCCTCGCTTTTTAATGCTTTAGAAATAAATACATTAATGTTGAATGTACAAGATTAACGTATTCGGTTCATGGTTCCTGAAAATACTATTAATCAAGCTATACTGGACTAAATAATTTGACCAAACAGAGAAATAAAATAAAAAATAAATGAGGCTCAAACTAACTTATCTTACTCCAGCACGCGAGTTAGGGCATTTTCAGGTTTCCTAGGGATTTTCACTGTTACCTCTCACAACGAGCTACGGTTTAAATTTTTCGAGTGGAAACGACAGGATTTGACCGCGAAATATTTGTACAGAAATAGAAATAAAATATTCAGTTGCATTTTTATAGATGAATATACCATAACTTTATATATTTCTGTAGAACCAGATTTTCTCAATATAATTTTTTCGGTTTAAATTACTAAATGTAACATTATATCAAATGCACTATATAATTATAATTGATAAGTAAAACGTCAAAATCATTACAAGAATATTTAATTGTATATCGCAACTGAAAGTACATGTTTTATTGCACCCAGGGAAAGTAATTCTACTAACCCTACTGGGGTTGAACAATAAATAAACAGGGACACGCCATTGCTGTCTGCAGTACTGGCAATTGAAATTTTATCCCGGCTTTATATACCCATCGTTACCAATAAAATGGTATAAAATAAACATCTCTCATGTACTGGATGATGTAGATTTAGAAACATACAAATTCTATTTATATCTTAAACGTACAATTTGTTTAAGTTTAAAAGATTGATTTTCAATTTAAAAGTATTTTTGTTTTAAATTAAAATAACTTGAATTTTAAAAACACATTCATCTTGCTTCAGCTTCGTTTCAATATCCATTATGAATGATTATGGCTCAATATCATCAATGAAAGACCGCTGTTGAATACAAACGGCCATGTTACCCTCTGTAATGATTCGTTTGAAAGCTTTGCGGTCTGCGATGTTATCACTCTATTCTAAAAATGCGGATCGTCTTTCATTTAAGTCTCATTTGAATAAAACTCCACCTGCGATAGATGAATGATAAGGTTATTAAAATATTTAATTCCTAAATAATTTCTAGATTGCTTTTATATATAAATTCAAATTATTATTATTGAAAATATAGTGATTGAGAGTTAATTAGTAGATAAAATATATAAAACAAAACCTTCATAAAGAACAGGATTGAAATTTTTTCCCCCTGATACGCATAAAATTTTTAGTAACTATTTTCACTGCCTGAACTTTTTGTTATGAACTAATAAATATTAAGTTCAATATAATTTTCTTTTCTGAAGATATAAAATATGTAGTCGAAAAAGTATAGCTATAGTACGATCTTTAATAGGAAATGTTATTTCCAGCGAGAAGTCTGAGAAATCCGATACAATTTCCATACCCAAGTCGCTACGACAAACTCTATTATAGTTGCATTGTGCACATGATGTATGTTTTCCTTACATTTCGCGGGTGATTTTATACAAAATTTGACTCCTAAGCCGGAGGGGGCCGGCACGTTAGAATTCAGGTGACACGGTGATTGATGTTACTTATTCCGCTTAAATCCGACACATCGTGGAAGAAAAATGATATTTTTCAAGTAGATTATTTTACGTACATATTGCAAACTAAGAATAAATTGATTTTATTGTTTTCAAACCCAGTAATTTATCCTAATACTTCTTATACTATTACATGCTTTCTGTCAGGTTTTGAGGCCAAAATATTACACGATATAGAAGCTAATGACTGATATATATGCTGATATATTTAAGTCTGATATGTATATATATCGTGTTGCAGTCCTCAAAAACATTGTTATTAGCATCCATCACGTTATTATATTGGATAACTGTTATTTTATGAGCATCTAATGGCCCGATAAGAATATTTTATTATTCCCTAATGGCGTATACCTGTCTTACAATATTACCGAAGCGATGCATTATGGCCACGCATAGGCAGCGATTTCGCATAATGGATATGTTTTTATTGTCAATTTGGTAAAAGATAAAACTGGAACGCGTGAGGTATCATCTAAAATCACATAAGAATATATACTGGTTCAAATTAAATTCCTTTTTACTATAGAAATTTCCGTTTTTATTTAATACATCCTAACTTTATACAAATGTCAGTGTACCTCAATGTTTAGAATTTTTATATTTCTTATCCATGCGACCAAGCCACATGTGAAACTCAGTATATAAGTATTTTATTTCAATATATCTTCTCGAACTTTATAAATATATACAATAATTCATGCAAAAATCGTCCCTTTTAATGTGTAACTGCGTAGAAATACTGTACAATCATTGTAAATACTGCGCTATACAGGTACTGAGATAAACCGGGCGGGCGTAGTAACTACAAACAATCAGATTAAATTTTAAATTACTATATATTGAAACATAGAAACTGACAGATCTTATGCTAACTTATTTCACTTGGTATATATATCACACTAAGTGTAAATTAATAATTCACGAACATTATTTCAGAGAAGAATCCTAATATTGTTGAATACGATAGTGCTATGACATACTTAAAAAATTGTAATATTTTTAATTACAATACTTCAAAATATGTTCGGATATAGACAGGATGAATTAAAAATTTACTAAGTTTTATCGCATGTTTTTCCATGTACGTTTACGCAGACGCTATTGATTTTGTCGGTGTAAGGGGGACAGGCTGATAATCATATTATATCGTATTTTAAATATATTGCGGAGGGGAAAGTTGGCTGTACATATAGATGTATAGAATGACCTTGAATCTGGAACCCTCGTGCAATTAATTTTAGGTTGGTCATTTAAGACCCCATTTTCTGAATCGATATCACGCTATGCTATCGCAGTGTTTTGGAGATACTGGTAGTTGTAGTGATGATACAGAATTTAATATTTAAATTAGTTTCAATGTAACTTATTGTATTAGATGTTTTTTCCTATTTTAGCGAAAACTTATGTGGTGACTACAAAAATCTAAATTGTACTAAAGAAAATAATATAAGGTTATTATCATGTTTGTTTAGAGATTCTGTTACTCCTTTGTTTTTTCGGATAAAATGAAAAGTTCTGTCATTTATCGATATAAAAAATATCTGATCGTGAACGCGCTATCAAAATGTATCCAGATATTTCTAATAAAAATCTGGCCCGAAAAAACAATCAAGAAGACACAAAAACATCACAAATAATTTTTCTCATAACAATCAGTATAGATGATATAGTTTCTAAAAAATGATATATTTTTTTTTTTTGTTGGTAAGGATAAATTAATTAGAATGTTATTAACAGTTATAATTACAATGTTTAGTAAAACGCCAAAACAATTCAGATGCGATCACATAATACACCATCGCTGCCATGTACATATGTACATGCCTGTCAAATTATTAAATTAGCGGTTGCGTCTCGGGGTACAAATTAAACGTAAGCACCTACAAATCAACGCCGTTCTCGACAAATTCATTAAATATTAACAAACTTTATAAACATGTGTTCTTGAGTTGCGTTATGATTTTCTTACCCCGTATATTCGTAAATAGAAAACAAGACATACATTAACGGTTTGCAAGATTCTATATTTTTTACATAATTCCTAAATTTCAAGGCTAGTTGTCATTAAAATATTTTTTGTACATGTGAATTAAATTAGCAGTTACGTTTTTGAAAGATTAGTAATATATAAAAATAATAAAACATTTACGCATAAATTGTAGAAATATTATGTTTCTAAGAGGAGGTCTTACCGCCCCTTATAACTTTGTGTACCTAATTACTAATACTAATCATGATTACATACGAGCAGCTCTACCGTGTTTACTTAGAGAGTAATTAAAACGAGGTAATCTAAAGCTTTCGCGAGCTCATACAAAATGCATTTGTCGAAGGCACTTGGCAGTTTCAAAGGAGCATCGACGGGGTAATTATACACTTATAAGAAACCTAATGATCTCCGGGATTTTGATGTTTTAGTCTGTATTATAGACATTCTACACATTTAACGTATATGTGTATATTTTAATTATGTTATTATTCAATCTGCACAAAAAGTTGATATGTCATTTAAACTTAGAGATTAAATTTCTTTTTTGATTTAACTTTTCTTGGGAGTTAAATAATTTTCACAAAAATAGATTTTACTCACAGACCCTATCATTTAATAAACAGTAATCGTATGAAATATATGTTATTCGAATAAATGAAATCTTATTGCGAATTTAAATCTTATTTTAATTATAAATTAGGCACTAACTCATTTGTGAACGTACTATAAATATAGTGTGATCTCTTGCGGGATGTCTTTAAGCGTGATTAAGGCGTTTAGAGTACCATGAGAGAAATGAAATTAGCGTAAATCACATCACCGAGTAGGATTTACGATGTAACTGAATCTAATCAAAGTGCGAGTTAGTGGCTTAGCTGGTTCTAACGAAGCTTGACGCGCCAATCTGTATCAAAGATAGTTTATTGGCGACGTGCTGGATATAATACAATGCTATGTACAGATGCTTAACATATGTTATGAAGAGATGTTTGAAATTCATATGCGTATTTTACTATTATTTATAAGTATTGAATATAGTCAAATTATATCTCGTTAAAAGCTCGACTCGTATAATTCGACATGAATGTCTCTTTGTAGAATTTAATAATATTTTTAAAGCCCCATACATTGGAATCTTAAAGAAATAATAATATCCTAGCATTCGTGAATCACATCGAAATATTACATTATAAAAATGTTCAATCCCACAGCCGAACGTATTAAAATTTCCAATACTATTGTCTGGCTTTTGTGGTCTTTAGTAATAAGAACAAAACTTTTCTACCTTGCATATTGAGAAGAAATAGAAAACAAAAAAAAAAATCGAATTCTGATAGAAAAGTAATACGGACCAGATGCAAAAATACGAGATATTTCTACAAGATCCCAGCACCAACAATAACGTCTGCCTCTAGATTTAATATGGATTTCAAATATAATAAATATCAATATTTGATAATGAAACAGATACTTCTTAATTTATTCCAAATTTAAATCATATTTGTAATTAATGTATTATAATAATTTTATTAGTCATCAATCCAATAATAATCTTTCCAGAATTTGTAACGGGTAAACATTTTAATTTTCTTCAACCATTTATATAGATATAATTTCGTTTCGACCTCGCAATACAAAGTACTCTAAATTATATTTGAATTTTAATTGTCTGTCTAGTGATCGTTCACCACATTTTCACGTGCTGGGTCATGCTTTCCCGTTCAAGAGT
Organism: Danaus plexippus; assembly: GCF_018135715.1. NCBI lineage: Eukaryota > Metazoa > Arthropoda > Insecta > Lepidoptera > Nymphalidae > Danaus > Danaus plexippus. Next base: position 6,265,353 of record NC_083538.1, read on the forward strand.
GTACTTCAAAGTTTTTGTTACTTTTTAATTGCAGAAAACTTTCAAACATATTGTGATTGTGAAGTATTTATTATATATGTGTAAACGAAACGTATCTGTTAAATATTAATAATTCTCGTAATGTAAAAAAAAATAAGTTTAATTTAATTGAACAATCTATTAAATAGATAATATCTGTTTTATGAGATTTAACCACAGAATATCAAACAATAACAGTAAAAGCAATATTTTGTAGATGTCTTAATTTCCTGGAGTCGTCGCGGGAGGCGGATTACGCCTCGAATCGTTCTCTCACTCTGATATAAATCTTTTAACACTCGTACCCGGCTTTAGTAGATCTTTCTGAGCCACGCTAACTCCTACAACTGCAATTAGCTGGCTTCCGAAACTCCCGTAATCTTGAATAAAGCACCAAACGAGGTGCTATTTAAATAAGCAAGCCGATTACGCGCATTTCAAATTATTTCTATAATTATATCGTGTTTCTGTGAAAATTGAATATCAAATATAATTAAAGACGCTTGTATTTACCGTTATCATACGTAATGAGATATTTTGATATCAATCTATCGTTTCAATCTAATATAAAATATTAATGTAATTATTTTATCTCAAATAATTTTAAACGAAAGTAAAATCAATTTAAAACTCATGAAACAAAATTGCAGATTCAAGTTCATTACTCAAATTTAATAATCCGGTAAATTAATTTAAATTCAAACTTTCTACAATCTTCAGTCTCTAAGGTAGACTAATGTATAGGTTGTGAATTTATTACAACAAAAGCTATTTAATACGATTTAACTTAACGAATAAATATCTATAAATTAGTTAGAAGTTATTAAGAAAAATATATTTTTATGGTACAAAGTCATCTATTAATTTTAAGTTAGTCACTTAAAACAGTCTTTAAGGCTTCAATAGAAAACGTGACTTACAATTTGATCACCCTATACAATATGGTTTGAACTCATCTCTGAAATCGCGTAGTCATCACGAATCCCCTAACAGTAGCAATAAATCATGGAGCAACTCCACTAAATTATAGTTAAAATTTTAAACTGAACTTGAATTTAATAATAAAGACACGCATCGATTATTTTATGGCTTTAATTGAATTATGGTCGTGTTATTAAAGGGTTGGTTGATTTATTTGATAATACATGTATACGATAAGAATTAATAGAAATAAATATCTATATAACAATAATGAGGTCTGTGAATTGTACTTTTTATGCTTAATATATACAGTGGTATTATTAAGTATTTTAATGTCATTGAAGGATGGCTCTAAGTTGTTTTGTTCAGCTATAGGTTTGTAACGTCAGAGCAGACTTACGGATCTTTTTCAAATTAATTCTAGTAGTACAAGTTCGTGTTTAAACACAAAACACGACAAGTGTCGTTGGAAAAGAGAAAGAGAGTGTATATTAAACGCTAGATGAAAGGTTAAAGGAAATAAAAACACGCAACTAAGAAACTTCACGGCTTCATTAAAAAGTCGCTTCCATTATAATACTATAATTGTAGTCTCGCACATTTTTTTTTCCTACATTATTTTCAGTATTGATCCAAAGTTTTTATGTTACGTTAATATATTAAATAAGTTTCATTTTTAAATTTGTATAACATTACGCGAAGTTGAAGCCGTGAGTTACGCAGTCAATTATTTGATACCAGATAGGAGTTCTGTTTCTAAACATGAATTACACAAATTAAGTTTACACAAAAATTATATCACGCTCTAATTGGTCTTGAGAGCTGCTATCGGAGTTTTGTCCCCTAAGAAAATATTTACTCTGAGCAGTCCCTTTACATCTTCTGTTGTTCAAAGCAGATTAATGTTTGTGCTTGGCTATTTGCACTGTTCTTCATAAAAATGGTCCAAACAACAGTGAATAAACAGGGGCAACAATTTTACGTTTATGACGTTATCTGTTGTAATCCTTTCGCATAACCGCATTGGGTGAATAATTTATGAGCATCGAATGTAGCCTGGGTTTTATATTGGAATTAAAACACATTTTACGTTACTGTCACAGTTCATTACGTTCAGACATATTTAAATGCTGTTTCATATTATTAAAATAATTGCAAATTCTGTATTAAAAACTTTAAAATGCTTAGGCACTAGAGTAATTCTGTTCGTCAGATATTTTCATTATAAGATTACCAGGACCGCAGGAAATAGGAAGAGATTTGAAGTGCTCCAGCAAGGCGTGCAGAGCAAATACTCGTCTTTTGTGATAGGAGGACGTAATCTCCGTCTCGGGATTTTAATTACTTATTGGAAACTTGTGGCCGCCGGCTGTATTGGATCGTCTCAGCGCTTTATTGGCAGATTTGAGGTTGACAATGACGACAATTTGCCATCACATCTCGTTACCAATTGTAAGATGCAATATAATATCTTACAAAATTGGTAAATATTTACAAAATCATATATAACTTTTACTTTGTGAATCAATAACTTAATTGATGAATTGAATGCAAAAAGAAAACAAACCATTTTATTAATATGTGAATACAGGAAACCATATTAACTCATACCTTTATAATATTTATCTAAATTGCAAATAAACATGAAAAACTGTTAATACAAACACAAGATCATTCGAGAACAAATAGTAATATACAATGTCAACATCCAAAATGTGATATCCTCGCGTGTCTTGTATTTATCTTTGGCGTGCATCATGTCGGAAGTGAATTCTATAGCTATCTGACTTGCGTGTGCGGTGTGGAGTACAGCATAGAGTCTATTACATTGAAAGAGTGACAAATGGTTTCGTACCTAATAAATATACAGTGAATTCACATATAAAGTTACTTTCTTTTTATTTAAAAGAAGAAAACATTCAAATTATAACAGGATTAAGGACTTAGAACTGAAATACAGTGACTTTTTACCAAACACATAGAACTTTATCTCAATAATAAGATCTAAGACTTTCGCGAGTTTTCTTTTAAATTAAGCTAATATTTTCGGATTACTGCGAGTTATTTTATTATTTTTATAACCTACAAACTCCCGAGTCGGTTACTTTGGAGATGCCGTCTCATATCATTTTCCCGTGATCACGGTTGCTGCAAAGTAATCGAAACGTCAGGGGTAGGTAGTTTTCGAAATTAATCCGAAAATATTAGTTTCATTATCTCATTGATCTCAAATTTAGATTTTGGTTTTTCATTTATTTATTTGTTCAAAGTTTTCAGAACATTAAAAACATATTTATACAAATGTTGTTACATATATTGTGTTGTTTTATTGTATACACTTGTAGTTATTATAACGACTCTAGTCAGAGTCCCTCCTGCCAAGGTCCTCTCTGATTGCATTTTCATTGTGAGCCAGCGGCAAACGGCACAATATTAAAACGATATTACAGCGAACTTTGTAATGGTTAGCATCAAACTTCACAATCGCACAGAGATAGTGTCAATGTTGGAAATTAAACATTCCTAGGAAGCATTTTGGATAGTTTGTTGAATCGTTCAGGTATATCATCTACACTTTTTAACTATTTATTAAAATTTTAAAGGAAGCAAATTAAGACTGAAAATAAATGTTACTTGTTTATTCACTGAAACCATTAATATTTTATTATATTCCGTAATCAAAAATTTGTTTCATCGTCTGGACGAAAACGTCTGGCTTAAGAAAAAAGTTAAAGAAGTATAACGTTCAGAAAGTATCATATTTTTCTCTTTGCTTTTGAGCTCATTTAAAATACGAGTACAAAAATGAAAGTTTTAATCCAGTACAGGGACTCTGCAATAGATTATTATTACAACGGAAATAATCATCAGCAGCCTATCGGAGCCCACTGCTGAGCAAAGGCCTCTTCTCACATGTAGAAGGTTAGAGCATTAATCACCACGCTTGCTTAAGACGGGTTGGTGATTTCAATCTTATAATTTGAAATTATAAGATCAGGTTTCCTCACGATGTTTTCCTTTACCGTCCGTCAGTGGTGTCTAAATACTCTTAAAAAGTACGTATGACTCGGAAAAGATCACATTGGTACTTGCCAGGTTTCGAACCCGCGCCCTCACGTATGAGAGGCGGGGGTTTAACCTCCAGGCCACAAGGACTTCATATATACGACTTCACGACACTTCATAGGCCATCACGACGGAAATAATAAATAACAATAATTTGAAGAACTTCTAATAGAACGACAATTAAATGAAAATATTTTTTTTTACAATTTATTATTGGGTCCATACATTTGTTTGTATTTTTGGGTTAATTCATTTTGAATATGATAAATTATACATTATAATACGGATAATATATACATTAGTGGGTTATTTGATCGCCTTATTACTTAAATTGATACTAAAGAGAAACATACAGTGTTCTAAACATTATATCTAGGAACAAAATAGGAGCGAATTTAACACACAATACAATTGTTATAGTTTTTTATATAAATTATAATTTCTATATAAATTATGGCCTATGTCTTATTATGACGTCCCAGCTGTATTACTTCAAACATTAAACAAAATCCTTTAAGTACTTTTTACGTGAATGAGTAACAATTATCCTTACATCTTGTCTTACATTCTTACATCCTGAAAAGCTTTCCCATCTATGGTGCGAGAACGATTTTAAATAACTGAATAATTATGAAAGATTAGAAAAATATCTTATAAGCTGTTTTTGAGTTTATTATTTTATGAAATTGAAATTTATCAATCTTACCAATGGTTACGTTAAAACCATCTCCCCTCGGTCTGGAGGATAAGATGTAGAATTAAAGGAACATATGTACATGGTATAATTAACAGAATTTTATAATACATTGAACAGGTATTTGTTTTATATTTTTATTTGGAATTCTATGTGTTTACTAATAATGTTATTTAGCATGGCTCTTATGTTTGCGTTCAAACCTAGACAGGTCTTGTTTGATCTTAATTAACACACGCTGACGCAAAATGATCGCTTTAAGATCAAAGCGCTTTATACTAATATTTGTCGACGTCTAATGAAAGAAGTCATTGACATCTCCAAGTAATAGTTGAGTTTATTTAATCATCACATGAGGAAGGAAGTTTAATATAAAAAACTGATATTTCTTGCGGGTTCGGCAACTAAATCACGTTACCTTTAAATTCTTATGCACAATATTTAAATACTTTTATTTTTAAATAATATATAATGATTATCGTTTATTAACTGTGACTTAAAAGTAGTTCTATAGAGTACTCCATGAAAAGAATTCTGTTTCCCAAAACTGAGGTAAAAATTATTATATTTTTAACAAGAGCTTTTTACCTCTTTCTTAAAATACCTGTCAGGAAAAATGTTTTTTTTAGTTGAAATATTTATGAACAGAAAATAAAATTGTGTAATAAATGGCGACCTTTGTTTTAGATGTCAGCTTTTGTAAACTATTTATCCTATTCAATATATCTGTATATTCGTATAACTTTAAAATGTAAGTTTTTATTTTTGTATTTAAATAACTTTAAAATCTTTTCTAAAATTGTTTCTTAACTAGTAATAAAGCTGACTTAACTTTACTGCGATTTTTTACGAAACACCTAAATGTCGCTTACCTATACCTTATACTTATACCTTGGCAAGTGAATGAATTTATAAATAGAGTTCATGTTATTTAAATTTTATGTGCCATGACAACAAACTGATTAAGTTAATTTTTAAATATAAATTCAATAAAAATTAACAACAAGCGAAAAAAATAAAGTCATGATTACGAAAGCACATATAGAAAATTAACAAAAAAATTTTCATATGGACGAACACACGACCAAGTCCGAGTATTCTATAATAAATCAAGAAAAAAAAGTATTCAATTTTTCAAAAAGTATTTAAAAATTACTTTTATATTGTTACAAGAATATATACGACTAGATTTCTATCTTGAACAATTATTGTAATCGGATTAAGGTGGAGTGACTTCTCTAGGCAACTAACCACTAATCTCCCTGTAATTGCCTCTTATGCTACGTTTCGAATATTTGTTGAAGCATATTCAATTTGCTCTTTGTTTCATTAATCCTGGCACACATATTATACGTTATACCAATGTTTATAAATTTTAGATCTACATATATCTTTCTTAGATCAAAATCTGTTATGTTCATTAAACCTCTCATATACAATTTTACCTATTGAATTTTTTTTATCACATATTACATACATTCAATAAATATTATAAAAGAAATGAGTAATTTTATTTGATTATTTTTTTATAAATATAATATTCGTTTTAAGACTATAGAAGTTTCGTAAACAATTCGTAATATTTTCTGAAAGAACCTTCGCGACCTTAACTCACGGTCACTTTATCAAATTCCTAAAATTTCAATTGAAAATACTATCCGAATATTCTATTAAAATAAACAATGAAATAGTAAATAAGAAGTTCAAAAGGTAATGTCATTATGATATAAATTATCAAAAGATGAAAACGAAAAAATGCTCAATGAAATAAACTAAGTTGCTTTATATATTATGTTATAGGTACATAAGCTTATTTTTATGTCAAAATATCTTTAAGTAGCTTACAAACAAAACCTTTCAAAAAAAAATTATGCGTCTTTAATGCTATTGTTTTACAACCATTGCCAAAACAGCAAATTCAACAAAGACTTAACCCCCGTATTAGGCAAGGTTCATTGGTTTCTTAAGAGCTCATGGAACTGATTGGCCAGCTTAACAATTGCCAATCGTAAACTTACTCATTTACCGAAACCTACACTCAAAAGTAAACTCTATCAGAGACAGTCAGAGTTTATTTCAGTATGCATTGTTTAGAGTAGTATGTAGTTAGAAATTTAAGAATCAATCTGCTTATTTGGATTTTTATGTTTCATTGATTGGCATTGTTGGAAATCATTGAAAGGGTACATCTATTGCACTTGAGTTTTCTCCACAAAGATAAGCTTCACAAGTAGATACAATTATTTGATAAGAATGTTTACAAATTGAGGAATAAGTATTGTACCTTTGAGATTAGATAATATTTGTTTGTGCACAGGACATTTTAAATTTATCTCAAAAACAGCTTGACCAATTTGTTTTTCGATTTTTATAATCTTCTAGGTTAGTGATTTTTATTCAAAACATGTTACAAACATATTATTATAAGTATATTATTATATTCCTTTCAAGATCAGTTACCTAATCAGGTTTTTTCTTTATGAATGATTGGATGTAAACAAAAAAATCGTCATCAAACTGTTCCGAATGACTTGAAAATAAAAAAATCCGTATTTAATTATGTTTGCTTTAAAATTATTTTTTTATTAAAAAAAAATTTAAAGCAACACTTATTTTTTTTTACTTTCGTCACTTATCCTTCCTTCGCTATTAGAGATTTATTTATATTTTGTATTAATTGATGAATCGTTAATTAATTATTAATTATTTAGATTTATATGAATACCTCATTCACAGTTCATCGACTCGCTGGCGTCAACAAAGTCACTTCATCAAAAGTATCTTTGTATAGCCTTTATTTATTTTATTCTCTAAAACACGAATTACGAAGATTCTGACAATTTTAGAACTTCTTAAAGCTTTAATATAAACTCTGACAAGTGCTCTTTTATTTTCTTCTTTGTTATTTGATAAGGGTCACTTCAAAGCAATGGAGTAAAATAAAACAGTTATTAAAAGAAAAATAATAAAGAAGAAAAAATATTTTTAAATCTCTTCTAGTTACACCCGAATCCCCCATCATACAAAATATAATCCACAATCACTGAGTATTAATGAAACTATTTTTAAATGTCATAATTTAATCAAAATATGATTAAATCACAAGCTCGGAAAACAATAACCGTGAAAATAATGTAATGTTTATACGCATGGAACCACAAGCCAAATAAATTTATTTATATGAAAGAAACATTAATTATATCAATGAAAAGTAGCTAACCCAACTTATGACAGAAGTTGCAATCGAGCTTCTTTCATCCAACTGGTTATATTATCATCGGATTATCAAAAAGTTCTAACTGTATTACAGATATTATCATTGTAATAAAATTATTATTGACAAATACATTAACCAGACCCAATAAGCCACTGGACTATGCCTCCCTTTTGTATTGTTTGTCCGATCATAATATAAAAATAACATTTGACATAAATCTCATCCGATATGTTATTTCTGACCTGCATTTAATGTTTTCTGAACACGGAAATTACGACTGTATTTGGTAAGAGAATTTCTTATAGAGTCAACCCCAGATATATGTTTAATTATGAAAATGTTTCTGATTACATTAATGAATGTATATTTGTTGCTCTTAACACAAAATAATCGCTTAATATATTAAGACAAAATTTTACAATAATGTAGCCTCAATATCATAATGAGACATAGGCTTTAATTATAAAAGAAACTCCGTGTATTTTTCGCGAGGCTAAGACATTAAGTTATATTCGGTAGCAAGTAAACTTACACGCAATATAGTCACTACCAATTGGTAACCATGTCTCTGTATATTAATGTCAATCACTTGTATAGGCATAAACATGGAAATATGGTAACGTACAGAACAAATCTGATATGACTGTACGCTGTATTATACTACCGGGGTAGCGGAATATGTATTCCTAACCATTTTCGAAATCTTAAAATATTATATGAATATACATATAAACAATTTAATTGTTTAAAAACAAAATCAACAACAACAACTTTATGGAATATAAAAAGGACTGTCGATTGTAAAAGACTTTTCATAATATATAACATATATAAGTTATGTTTATGTCCAAAAAATATTTACTATTTTGTTCGATTCTCACCCAACCCATAGCAAATGATTCCTTTCACTAACGTATTTAGTCGTCACCGTGAAACCAAATTAATTCAACACAAAGTCACCTTTGTTCCCGTCAAGACAATGTAATTACGTCAATAAGCTGGCTAGCAATGCACACTTTGTACACACGTGATGCGATTCGAGAGCTTAATTAATTTCTCCTATAATTTATGGACATATTTCCAACGTTTCTGCAAACTATAAATTACGCCAAAAAGTTTAGTTTGTTATCTTAATATATCTGAGTAAAAAATAATAACTAAATAATACTATTAACTTATTTGTTTGATCGAGTGTAATGAGTTTTATTGCTTCAAAGTTATTTTTGATGATGTTCAAATTTCTTTTTTGGTAACTTATGTTTCTAAAAAAAAAATTTTTACATCAATAAACTTATAATGAATTAATTTCTGAAAAGTCACAGCGATGGGGAATAGCATTAAACAAAAACACTTTATTACTTATATTTTGTAAGGGTTTATGTCAGCATTCTTTAAGACGACGGATATATGTAGGTGAAATAAAGCTTTACCTGAAAGCTAACGGATCCAGTGTTATGTGTACAACGTTTAACAAGCGAGACCTTAATGGATACTTCGTGTCGTTCCAGTCAGTGTGGTGTTTACCAAACGCAATTATTGTCCGCGTCCATTTTGCAATATGAGATTTAAGGCCAAATTAAGTGAATTAGAAAGTGAAGGGCCGTTCATAGACCTGCCTGATGTCGATGAAACTTCGAACCAATGAACCGCCTCTCAACGGATCGATAATTCGTAACGAAGTAACATGATATATACACTGAGCATTATTGCATTGCATTTTTTTAATTTTTTTTATGGCCCGACACGGTTTTAAACAAAGAAAAGTTCTATGTTGTAACGTCTTTTATAAGGTATTTATTAACAGCAATCTTTATAACGTATTCGAACTTAAATAATAAAAATCAAACTATTCACATTAAAAAAAAAACAAATTTGGATAACATTAAGTTAAATACTTATTATCTAAAATATGTGTGGTTATTTATAATAAAAGAATGACATCTTATTATACATTTGTGAGAAAAATATTTAGACATTTACAGTATTTTCGAATTTCAAGAGGGGTGATACTAACAATGGCAAATCAGTCGACTATTGCGAACAATTTATAATTTTCTCGGTCAGTTAGACACGGGGTATGACAATGGTGTCCCCAACAGATCTTACTACATTTTCAACAAGGGTTTTTGTTCCAATTACAGCGAGATAATTATTATTTCCGCTAAAATCAACTATCCCTTATAAAACATCGAAGGATATTAATGGAGTCGCAATATAGTTTACTATTTCACATTTTATAATATAGTTCTTGAAGTATTTAATAAACAAAATTTTGGTAAATATTTATTGAATATTATTATTATTTTTTTAAAAACGAACGAAGCGAAGAATCCCATTCATGTTATTTATCAACAAATAATATCTATTTTTGTAATCAGACTCGTTCTTTTTTATATTAGTAACAAACTACTACAACGAGGTTTTACTAAAATTGATATATTTTTGTGCTGACCCTTTGGGATGTATAAATAATATTAAAAAATATATATTCTGATTGAACCTTTTTGCGATAAAAAATAAATGAGTTTAACTTTTAAAAGTTTCACATTAATCATTAAAGCGTTACAGTCTGAAAAGTTTGAATAGTAATTTAAAGACCAATTTTCGTAGCTCCACGTCTGGTAAACATTAATCAGCAACGTTTAGAAAGAGCGGAACTCGTGCCTTTCACAAATGCACCCAATCAGAGCCTTTCATATCTAACAATACGGCTCGGATAAAATGCGAAATAAGATCCTTAATGAAAACTATCGGGTAACTACCCCGATATTAATCTATTATCATAAAGTCGACTGCAGGCAGCGTCCGTGACAAAGATAGCCTTTCACGTAAGGGCTACGATTTCCTCCCATCTTTATGCTATTAACCGAACAGAACTTTCCTTTTGAATATATTTAATAGAATTATTGACATATTTCAGCATGGATAAAGAATTTTATGTTATTGATTTCTTTAAATTTAGTATTGAGGCATATTTCACAATCTTTACTTCAAAAGTAATCATACTACAACGAATAACTACGTTTGTAAAAATGTTTGTTTTTTTTTACTTAACAATAAATTGCGGGTCTCCTTGACAAGAACAAATTTATCATGGGTAAGCTGGCGCTAAGTATTTTTAGAACGAACGTGTTAGACTTTATACTAACAACGAAACACCTCAGAGACTGAGTTCGTTGTCGTTATTCAAATTATTGTTCACCTTCAATATAGTTGTAACACAAAATTGTATTTTTTTTTTTCATTAAGCCTTTATATTGAGAGTATATCAAATGTAAAAGACTTTTATTCTTGCTGAGAATAATAAATATAAAGGTTAGAAAAATATTTTATAATGTAGATTTACTTCAAAGGCTTTAATATGACGTTACCTTTAGAGCTTTTATATAAACCCAGTATACTTGTATACTAGAAGGAATCAATTGTACATTGTCTAAATGTTAAGTGTCGTTCGGGGAAACTGAACTTTCCTCAAAGGTCACAGGCCGCTAACAACAAGACTTAAAGTGGTTAAAGAGACAACCTTAATTGATAAACGACTTTCGATAAATTATACCGACTCTTCAGTCTTTATCTATCAATAATAAAATAATTTCTTTAACATTAGGATAGTTCCTACCTGAAGTATATTTTTCTAACAAATCCTCATTTTTAATATCCGAGAATAAAAATATCTATTTTAAACATACGTTTGCATACTGTCAAAAATAAGACTAGATAAAGCCTCTGTGACAACAAAAATTTTCTCAGGCTTTGACGGTTGCGGCCGGAAATGGAAGGGACAAGGGCAGACAGCTTCCGGAGGGACAAAGTAAACGCAGGCAAAAACAATTCGAAATAGCCCCAGGAAATGAATCAACGTAAATCATCTTAGAAAAACATGTTAATCTTTTAATTATATTGGCACAGTTACTGTTATGAATAGTTAACATTGCACGATAGATCATCACTTTTATTCTTTATTTAACGATTTCACATCCCGTTTCGCCGTGAAGTATATATATTTAAAGGGACCAAATAAAAATCCCTTATTAAATTATTATTAAGTAATATATACCATTATTATGTTATTAATTAATGTGGATTAAAGAATAAAGATTTTTACAGTAAGCGACTGAAAAATTATAAATGAAAAGTATTAAAGGTCTTAATACATGTGTCATAACATGATATAATACAAGGTAATTTATAAAGCAACATGTCAGGTTACTTTTATCTTTCGTATCATTAAATCCCTTAAAGGTTTTCTCCAATATTTTTCAGCGAATGTCATTGACAAAAGCTTCAGATCTGAACGAATAAAGCTGGCAATACGTCTCTGGTTACAACTTAATACAGTGGACGGATCAAAGGCACACACGGAAATGCTGCGAGCTTAGAATAAACCAATTATGAGTAAAATATTAGGGATCAGTCTTCTAAGGGAAGGTCTTTGATGAAAGCGGCTAACTTCGACCAGTGCAGTCTCGAGACTGTTGGAAGGCAGATATATAAGAGTCACTGAAAGAAATTTTCGTTGCAAATATATTACAAAGTAAATATTTTTTAAGTTCTAATTTTATTTCATTCAAACTAAAGTTCAAGAAGAATCCTTAAAAAAAATATTTAAATCGAAAAATCAATGACAAAGGATGTAATCAAGTTTCAGTTGAGGTAAGCAAATGCTTCTAAGACATTATCAAATATACAACATTTTTTTGATATTTTATATTACTATAAAAATAAGTCGTATGACTGTTGAGGTAATCACAATTTTCACGGGTGCCTCCGAGCGAGGAAAAGAAGCCACCAAAGAGCGGTCAATGTAAGCAAGGCTCTTAATAAATTACAGAAATTGGTGGCTAGGAGACTAATACCTTTGGAATGGTTATAAGCCGGTCATAACGTCGGTTAACTGCGCGTGCAGAGTAATCATTTTCGGACAGGATATTTACTTCCGTCTGTTTCACCGCTGCCTCTTATTAAAAGGATTCGTCGGGTAAATGATTGCAGCTAATAAACGTTTCGCTGAAAATGAAAATATGGCAAATTGCTTTCATATTTTATTTTATTAATAACTCGCTAGGTGGGATTTTTTGTATGAAATATTGCAGTGTGTTGACTTTAACTTTTAATTACACAGAGCTAGCGTTGTTATTAACACATTTTATTTTAAGTAGTCAATTTTTTACTGTGGTTATTTATAAATAAACGTAAAAAAAAAAAACAGAGAGCTATCATTGTGGCGACCTAAATGATACTCCATTTTCAATTAGACTAAAAGCCGGGGACGATATGGATATTTTGTGAAATGGGAAAATAATCAAATTTCGACTGAATAATGAGAGGACCCTCACTTCGATGAATGGTAACAGGAGAGCATCACAATACAAAGGGTATTTAACTCGCACTTAGTACTTTTTGGCCGATGCTCCCCGCTGTGCCGGACACCCCCGATCCCTCCCTCGCGATTATTTTGTCGTTATCGCCCTGTAACGTATGCAGTATTGCCGAGCGAATGGTAGGCTTTTTCCTCATACATACATCAGTTTATAGAATAATATACCCTATTTCAAGACAGTTAGGAACCATGCGTGATATATCTTTAGTGCCATCATCCATTTAAGCGTTCTCTAATCCTTTGATTTATAATAACCAGTTAAAATATTGCTTGCGGCTACAATATATTTAAATTATTCAAACGGTCAATTAACGAGATAGCTTTTCGGCGCATTATTAGAACAAGTCACGATAAATCGCTATAAACGAATGGGTGCTCTTTCAATTTACAATATGAACGATCCAGACTTTTCTCTTTCTAATTGTACAGAAAACAACAAATCACTAACACTACTACGGCCAAACTTCCAAACAAAATTGCTTATGTAAAGTTAAACTTCGTTGGAATCTTTTTTTCTGAACCCGCATACTTATTAGTTAAGTCAAATACACCTTTTAAAACTCTGTGCCGTTTTCGATATTTCAGCCACAATCTTGGCTCTGTTTGAACAAGCAAATTTTCACCAAACATTCTATTGGTACAAATAATTGTGCAGAGAAAACGATATTTCACCACGGGTTTTGTAAAGTCAGGGCGAGTTTAACGAAAAGTTAGTTAACTAACTTTTTCGAATTTCGTTAAAAAGCGGCGTGGATTAATTCGGGTGTCGGGCGTAATACTTATTTACAATAATCCGACTTGTGGGAGCACCGCATGAATTGTTAGAATAAATTTCGTTTTCAACTTTAAATATAGCGATGTTACCTGTAATATATCGATGTTTTTCTTTACAATATTAAAATACTTAATTCAAAAATAATTATTTTATTTAAAACGATATGTATATTGATTAACGAACGATTATATGTAAATTTTTCAATAGCAAAGAAGTTTCTTTGATGCTGAAGATTAATGGTATATTTTTTTTATTATTGCTTGAACATTTTTTACTTTACAAAAAAGATAATAAAATTTTAAATTATGTTATCGATATAACAAACATCACTCTTTAGTTACGTGGGTAGATCGCAGAACCGCATTTAAAATTACGTTCCCGCTTAGAGCAAACGGCCTTTTTTATAATCCCCAAGAATGTTAGCCCTAATGATACGTCCATTTAAATTAAGGATGTTTGCTTTACCTTTTCAAGAGATACGGCCATCCTCTTATGAAATATTACAAACAAATATTACAGATTTCAAAATATATTTAAATTTTATTTTCACTTTTATCAAGGAAAATTAATATGTTATTTCTATTTTCATTCCTAAGAAAGGCTTTGCTTGATAATATATACACGCGCTTCTAAAAGTAATATGAGATTTTTATAAGTGAGGAATAAATACTACGAAAAAAATGATAAGCAATATTAAATTAAATCCTAATTAAAATTACAAATACTTTTTGTTTTTCTCTATGTTTCCGACCAAATCGAAGCCTAGATAGATGAATGCAATTGAGAAAATATAAAATTTGTTTACATAGCTATTTATACAGACATACCATAAATAAAGATTTACATATGGAACAATAAAGAACTAATATTAGCAAAAACTAAACTAAAAGTCACTAATAAAGAGACAAAACGTAGTAAGACCTCATCAATCGGGTCGGGTGCCGTAACATTTGCATATTTCAATGGGAGATTTCATGATTAACATTTTTATTAAACAAGGATTAGGAATAATCCTTTTTTATTTGACAATTAGAAACGTTATCGCGGCCAGAGCTCGTAAAGAGTTGGAACATCGACCTAGTCATTAAAGTAATTACTCCCCATATTTTAGATAACGTCTTTAATTAAACTTTTATTTATAATTCTTATTCATTGTGTGTTAATGTTGCTTTTTTTGTAATTAACATTAAATGGTTCGTTATTTTCTATTCGAAAGATTTTGTTTAAAACATAAGCTGTTTTTCTTGGAATGTTAATGTTTTTCTTATAAATGTGCGTATCATATATTTTGATACCACTTACAATATTATTATTATAGCTGGAGATATAAATGAATCTTACCTAACCTAATCCACTGAAATATTTTTACAAAATTTTACAAAATTACAAAAATGTCATAAACCATGTTCACGTAAACCGTAAAAAAGTTTTCTAGATTTCATATCTCCAATTCTTCAAAAATGCCTATAAAAATATGAGTTCTCGACTTGAAAAGATAATAAAGCCTTCGTTTACAGATATTTCTATTCGTTCATAGGTATTACAAAGATTAGATTTAGGCCAAGTTTTTAATGAAAATCTACTACGTGATAAAAATTTGAAATCCTAAAGGTTTTCTATAAGATTAAGTTTTTAAATAGCAAAGTATTTTATATTTACGTTTATTGTATGACCTGTGTTATAACAATTTTGTCAAATGAAATTTTTAACAGTACAGCTTATGTGAGTTAACTGACAACAATAAATTGGAACACGAACATACGACATCAGAAGATTGATTAATTTTATATACATTCAACGAACCGTCTTAATTAAAAGAGTTAATTGAATTTTAAGACTATGAATCAAAATTCCGTTACAGCCAAACTTTGTTTCTTATATCAAAAATTATACATGTAGATAAAGAGTGAATTATTGAGAAAAAAATATATTTTATTAGTCATAAACGTATTGTTAATAATAAACGTATCTGAAAGTATTTTCTTAATTTACTTAATTCTTTTCCAATTAAGTATTTGTATATCAATTTACCATATCAGTGTAAATATAAAGAACGCTGAAATAAAGTCTGACCCGCTTAAAATCCTTAGGTATATATTCAACTTAATGTACAAGATATATAAAAATAAGCTATGTCTGAGAATTTATTTCGTTTCTATAGAAGTCATCTTCGATGGAAAAGAAATAAATTCTCAGTAGCAAAAAAGAAGTTTAGAATGTACCTGAACGTGTAGAGGTCGATAACCTGATCGGGTTTGATTTATTGGATTGGATGTTGCATCCCAATTCAGGCTGCGTCTGCAGACGTGCCTTGTATCAAACGTTACAAGGGAACTTAGATTTAATCAGAACGTAGCTCACCTTCAACAGGTACAAATATACAAAATTACAAATAACTTATATTACCTACATCAATATTTATTTTAATATCATTTCGTAACTTAAAGGTCCTTTCTGTATTGAATTAAATTTAAAATACACAAACTTATAAAATAACTCAGTGTAACGTTTGGTTCTACTCAATATAAATACAAAATGTAGAGACGTGATATTTTCTTTTTTAAACTCTCAAAGATGTCAAAAAAAAAATTACCGTTAACCTAGAATTATAAAATTAGTCTATTAAAAAATAAACCCAAAACAGTCTTAAACAAAACAATCACCTTTTTTTATATCATAAAATTATCTGCAGTTGATAAATCAATCACGATTTATTTCAAAAGTAAGAAGACTAGTTTTCCATTTTCAAAGTTAAGTTAGTCCCATAGTACAGATTATTTTTCCGTTAGGGATGTCCTTAGTATTTTCGTTGTTCACAAAAATGTATTAAAAGAATTAAGGGGACAATAATAAATCTGTTTTTTAACCAGACACCTTTTATAGCGGTCCGAATATATATTTTTTGTAAACATCTATAACAAAATATGTCCATGTACATTTGGCCTCAGATTTAGAATTCAACTGTGATGATTAATATACAGAAATATTATTTCAAACAGATTTAAAACACAATAAATCATATATATTTTGTTACAAAATATTATCAATTTTCAATTCTGTTATAAAGGCTATAAATTTTCTCTCCTGATAGTTACTTCGCGTCTCCCACGAGTAACTATCCAAGTTTGTCACTTCGCTATCTAAAAGGGATGGTAATATATTTTGTTTAATGACTTTCTCATGCGATAGATTCATGCACAAGTGCCCCAGACAGCTAATTATTACAACGACATTTTAATAAAATATAACTCACCAGTATTCATGAGACATCATGAAAGAGGAAATTTTAGTGACGTATGTACTTAATAAGTATTTTAATATCTTTTTTTGTGAAAACACATGAATCTTTGAAATATCTGTAGGTACCCAGTCATAATATTTTCTATTCTTTATATTAAACAACATTAGTAAAATTTGAATATTCTAAGTCTTACCGCGTCTATTAAATGTTCTTACTTGGGACAATTAATTAGTATAATACAGCAACTTCATACAAATCTCGAAAACTTTAAATGAATTATGTTCGTTCTTAAAGAGTTAATGTCTTATTATCGCGGTGATAAAATTAAGAGAGTCTTTGCGATACTTCCAAACTGTAGTTAAGAATTACTAAGCGCGTGATTATTCTTTAAATCCTTCGAGGCTATTTCCAACTTTTCTAAGCGATGTAGTGCAAGTTTGCGTTAAAAGTACATAAAAAGTTATACGAGTATAAAAAGTACAGTTATCAACAAACTATCATTTGGTGGAGGATATTTACATTACAAGCTTCTAACTAAGAATAAAGATTATATAAGTCTTGTTGTAAAGTTGCTATTTTGTAACACAAATAAAAAATAATTATTATAGATAAAAAAGCTAATTTTTTTATAAAAAACAAAATGTAATTTACTTCTAAAATTTTTGCTAGATATGTTTATAAAAATTATATAGATGGGAAAGTTATTTTTATCCTTAATACTATTACGAGTTGGGATAAAAAATTAATTTAGATCAATAAAAAATAACCTTTATATAATGAAAAGGTGGTACAGTATTCCGTGTAATTAGACAACCATAACTTGCAAAGACCACGCCCTCCGCGGTCGAGACATTAAGTTATACACTGAATAGAGGCGAACATTGGAAAAATTCAAAGCACTTTTTGTAGAAATTCGTAAAAAAAAATGTTTTGTATTGTGAGTAGCGTACAATGGTGGATGAAGGAAATGAGAGTCTGGCTCTGGTCGGAGCTCAATTTAACTCGCACATAGCACCCCCAGCCCGCAACGGCAATGATAGGCCGTCTGTAAACATAAAAATGCAACTCGTCTTAAAAGTCTTATGAAATAATTTTACTTACATCAATACCAATAATACATTATCTTGTCGCAGCGACAGCGACAGCGTCAGCGACTTTAAGATCTTTTAATGAAAATAAAAATCAAAATAATTTAAATACATTGAATTTTATACAAATAATAATAATAATAGGAATACTCATTTTTATTTATAATTTATCTTCGTCCATTAGTGTTATTTTTTTCGGTGTGTAAAAACCCTAAGAGGGGATGGCTGTGATCTCAATAACCACTAAAGATACTCCCATTTTAATTTGAATGCGTAGCCATTTCAATAGGCAAAACTAATTTCATATCAGTAAAAAAATATAATGTTCATTAATAATTTTAATAACTACTTTTATAAGTCTAAATGTATTATTGTATAGGTCCTTTTGGTTTTTTACATTAAGAAACATAATAAAATTTCGTTCTCTCCAGAATCCTTTTTAATGTTATTGAAGCTTTTATATTTTAGGGACTTTAATGTTGAATGTTTGCTTAAATCATTTCAACTGCCCGGATGTGTTGTTGAATTCAGATACGCAGAACAAATTTTTACAAATCATATAAATGTAATAAAAAAAAAAACGTTGAGATTAATACAGAATATTTTTCAGGTAATTTATTATTTAATGATTAATGAAAAGTCAAATGATGTTTCATGATGATAACAGCTAGGTATTATATTTCATACAACATCAGTGTAATCGAATACAGGTGCATAGCAGTCCTCCCCATATTGCTTTATGATAAACGCTCCGATGAAATTTAATGTTTCGCCCTCACACAGCCCTTTGAAGACTTCAATATTAGCCGCCGCCTATTAGCATAAAACCCATAATAGCACGACCTAAGCTTTTAATTAATTGCTGACCAGTTCAACCCGCGCTTAAACGGAATTTATAAAATTCATCTGTTTTAACATAATTTGAATAATTCACTGATAATGCAATATCCCCATGCGATGTACTTAAAAAATTTATCTTTATTTTATATTACATCGTGCACAAAAATATATCATTATGTTGTATGTCTATAAAGTTGTTGATGGGAAAACAAAAATCACACTGTACTAACAGCGACCGCCCGTAGAAAAACTCATAAATGTTAACGCAAAATAAATAAAAAAGGCATCCACTAGACAAACAATCTCCGGAAAAACTAATTTATGCGGCGCATTCACCGAGCAAAAGTAAGACGCACAAATATCTCTCTTTTATGTTTTGGCAAAGATTTAATATAAAAAAATTACTTTTCGCATTATCATGTGAGGTGG